>NC_043702.1:59509433-59809433 GCF_006229205.1 Suricata suricatta
GAGCCTGCTTCGGATTCTGTGTCTCCCTCTCTCTCTCTGACCCTCCCCTGCTCGCGCTGTCTCTCTGTCTCTGTTTATAGTTTTGTTTTTGTTTTTGTCTTTTTTTTAAATGTTTTATTTATTTTTGATACAGAGAGAGACAGAGCATGAGAGGGGGAGGGGCAGAGAGAGAAGGAGACACAGAAGCAGAAGCAGGCTCCAGGCTCTGAGCTGGCTGTCAGCACAGAGCCTGACGCGGGGCTGGAACCCATGAAGATGAGATCTGACCTGAGCCAAAGCCAGAGGCTTAACCAACTGAGCCACCCAGGCACCCCTTGTTTTTGTCTTTGTTTTGAGAGAGAGAGGGATGGGGAGAGGAAGAGTAGAGAGAGGAGGAGAGAGAAACCTGAGCAGGCTCCACAACATCAGTGCAGAGCCCAAGATGGGGCTCAATCCCATGAACTGTGAGAACCTAAGCCAAAATCAAGAGTCAGACAGTTAAACAACTGAGCCACCTAGATGCACTCATGTTTATAATTTTTAAATGCTTTTCTTCCTTTCTGTAAATTTCATGAGGTCAGGGACTATCTCTGTCTTGTTTACAACTATGTTCCATTAGCCCAATACTTCGTGCCTAGCACATAATAGTTGCTACCTGTTAACTGAATTCTGTTATTAAATAGAATGATCCTTGCCAACAAGCACTCCTATGCTAAGAAAAGGGAAAAAATTAGGTAGGTGCCAGACTGTATGTGTGTTGTGTACATAGCTAAGTACCAAAAATCAAATCCTAACAGCAACAAGAAAGAAAAAAATTCCAAACCAAGCTTTGCCAATTTCTGGTTCTCCTAAAATTAAACAATATCCTGTGGGTCAGTGCTGCTGTTCCAGGTATTTAGCTACTCTTTACAAATGTGTAAAAAGAACTCAGTTTTTGAGTGCTAAATCTTCCCCTCCTCCATAGCTCAAGCTTAGATATGTATTATACATACCTATCTATACATATAGATACATGTATACACACACACACACACACACACACTCTCCCCCAAGGGTATAGGATTCAAGTGTGACGTAGCTTTCTCTCATAGGCAAGCTGTCTGGAATATAATGACTAATAATGAGATGACGGTACGTGTGCTCTGGCAGCCCCAAAGCCTAACCACGAAAGAGCACTCAAGAGCTGTGTCAAGCAGGGTTCTGCATGTAAATCTCTGCAAAATATTGATTTACATCGTTGATTCCACAGAGTTGTGCTAAGCTCTGAGGAGAAACGATAAAACTATAAGTAATGCTCTAAAGCATTGCAAGTAAAATTTAGTAGTCTATAGAAAATACACTATGATGAAGTAGAATTCCAAGATTTCAAGGATTTCAATATTTAAAAAGTCCATTAATGTACAACACCAAAATCTCACAATAATTAGAAGGTTAAAGTTGACTAAACTATAGGCTGTAAAATAGAACTTTAGTTCTGTGGTTCATCTAAAAGATGCAGAAATGGCTTTTAACAAAATATAACACTTAGGTATTATCAACCTAGGAATAGAAGATAATGTACTTTAACCTCATAAAATTTATTAAAAATTTATAGCAAAAATCATAGTAATGAAACTTTAAAAAATATTTTATTTATTTTTGAGAGACAGAGCAACAGAGCATGAACAGGGGAGGGGCAGAAAAGTAGAGAGACACAAAATCTGAAGCAGACTCTAGGCTCTTAGTTGTCAGTACAGAGCCTGATGCAGAACTTGAACTCATGAACTGCAAGATAATGACCTGGACTGAAGTCAGACGCTCAGTTGACTGAGCCACCCAGGCACCCCAGTAATGAAACTTGTAAAGGTATTCTAAGCTCAGGAAGTAGACAGTAATGCTCATTAACTCAGTTTATATTCAATATTGTACTGAAGCTTCTACATAATGTGGTAAGGCAAGAAAAAAGAAGGGTAAAAGTGAAAATGAAGGTATGAATTTTACTTATTTGTAACAACATGATACACTATTTGGAAAACTAAGATAATCTATAAACTATTGAAAGTAATAAGAGTTTAGCAGACTGTTGTTCAAAATCAACATACAAATATCAGTAGTGTTTCCATATACCAATGCTGGCCAATTTAAAAATATAATACAAAAAAAATCCCATTTACAGTAGCAACAGAAAATATAAGTGTGGTAGCTTGCCTCCAGTGCTTTCTTCACTTTCCTGGAATTCTTAATTTAATCAAGAGGATACCATAGAAATAACAGTCTGTGACATCCAAGGTCGAGTCACATAAGATATTATAGCTTCACCCTTTCTCTTTGGATCCCTTGTGATTGGGAGTCAGCCACCATGTCATGAAGACACTAACACAGCAGCCCTAAAGAGAGATTCATGTGGTGAGAAACTGAAGCCTCTTGCCAAGAGCCAGGAAGAAACTGAGGCTTCCCTCCAGTAGCCATTTTGGAAGCAGACCCTCCAGCCACAGTCAAGCCTTCAGATGACTACTGTCCTCACGGACATCTTAAATCTCATGAAAGGTCCTGGGCCAGAACCACACAGCTAAGCTGCTTCTGAATTCATATTGTTGTAAGCCACTAAGTTATAGGGTAATGAGTTAGGCAAAAATAAATAAACAATTACAACAAAAATTCATAAATTTTAAGATATGAAAGACTTTGAGGAAAAATATTTTTAAAACATTATTGAATGAATTAAAAGACAAATTGAATAAAATGAATAAGTACAATATCCTTTCCTTCTAAGAACAGAAATTCTTTCCAATTTAAACTACATATTCAGGGAAAAATCCAAACCTACTTCCTATGCAACTTGACAACCAATATTAAATTCATATAGAAGATAAGAAGAGCAAGAATATTGGAGAAAAATCTGAAGAACACCACCAGGTATGAAAGACAGAGGGGTCTGTCTCCCAGATATCAAAATTTATTATCAAGCTGTTGTCATTAAGATAGTGTGGTTTTGGCATAGGGGTGCACAAATCAGTGGAACAGAACAGGAAGCCCTGAAACAGACTTAGAACCTTGATCTCTGTGATAGGCATAATAATGCCCACCCCCTCTCCTCCCTCCCCACCCCCACCTCAAAGATGTCCACATTCTAGTCCTCAGAATCTGTGAATATGTTAGTTTACATTCTAAACAGGATTTAAGGTTGTAAATGGGATTGAGTTTGCTAACTGCCGACTTGACTTCAGAACAGAGAGGTTTTCCTGGTTTATCTGGGTGGGCCCAACACAAGCACAAGACTCTTAAAAGTACAAATGAAAGGCAGAAGAAGAGTCAGTGTCAAATGATGGCACTGTGGGACAGAGTCTGGCAATGCTAGTTTTTAAGATGGAGGGATGGGGCCATGAACCAAGGAATGCAGGAACCATCCAGAGCTAGAAAAAACAAGGAAACAAATACTCCCCTAGGGCCTCTACCAGGAATATACCTCAGCCAACACCTTGATTTTAGCTCAGCAGGATCCACTTTGGACCTCTGACCTCAAGAACTATAAGGTAACAAATTTGTTATTTTAAGCTACTAAATTAGTGGTAATTTGCTATGAAAGCAAAGGTAAAGAATATGATTTACCTTACAAATCAGTGAGGAAAGGATATATTACTCAACAAATGCAGTGGAACCAACTGGTTATTCATATAGAAAGAAAGAAACTTTCTGGATTCTCCTCTCATGTCATATGTAGAGATAAACCTGAGGTGGAGTGAGTACCTAAACGTCTAAAAAACAAAGTACTCAAAAATTTTAAAAAGTTTAATGTTTTTATGAGCTTAGAGAGAGAATTTCTTAAGGCACAAAGAACACAAGTTGTAAAGAAAAAAACTGATAGAACTATGTTAAAATTGAATTCATATGTTCAATAAAAGTTACTATATATAAATACAAAAAAAAGAATATATTTGCAATGCATCTAACTCATAAAAAATAATATCCACAGTATAGAAAGAAATCTTTTTTTAAAAAAAGCTTTGGGGAGCTTGAGTGACTCAGTCAGTCAAGTGTCCGCCTCCTGGTTTTGGCTCAGGTCATGATCTCATGGTTCATGAGATCAAGTCCTGCACTGGACTCTGCACTGACAGCACAGAGCCTGCTTGGGACTCTCTCTCCCCGCCCCTCCTTCCCCTCCTCTGTTAATGCTTGCTCTGTTCCTTGCTCAAAATTAATAAATGAACTTAAAAAATATATACAATTATAAATATAAACTAGGTATAAAACTGAATATTAATTTTGAATAAGGAAAAAAAGATTACAACTATAATTTTTTAAAGCTGACAAATACCACAAACAAAATCCAGGAAAACAATGTTATTAATTATTTGACACCTCTCTATATTATGATTCTCTTTGGGGCACCTGGATGGTATAGTTGGTTAGTCACCTGACTACGGCTCAAGTCATGATTCATGGTTTGTGGGTTTGAGTCCCACATTGGGCTCTGGGCTGACAGCTCAGAGCCTGGAGCCTGCCTTGGATTCTGTGTCTCCCTCTCTGCCCCTCCCTTGCTTGTGCACTCGCTCTCTCCCTCTCTCAAAAATAAGTAAACTTAAAAAAATTTAAAAAATTCTCTTGACTCCAATTTTTAATACATTTTTATATTAAATATAAAAAGATAATTCCATCTTTTCTCTAGCATAGCTGGTCAACAAATTAAAGCAAAAGGAAAAGATACTTTGGAAAAGATTCTTTAAGCATCACAACTCTGTAACTTTTGTCTTGCATAGCAGAGTCGCGAAATGACCTCTTCAGGCAGGGCTTCTGGAGCAGCCTGAGCCACGGCCCCTCATCAAGAAGCAGATTCTTCTCTCAGAATTGAATATGAGGAGATCAGAGTCAGGGGCAGAACATCTCTGGTGGTGGTGGTTGTGAGGTTATGAAGGTAGTCCCGGCAGCCCCAGGGCCATGCACCTCAGGCTTGGGTGTTGCTCTAGACTTCTAGCTTGCTGTGGGAGCTACTTCTTTGACAATGACCCTGACAACTTCTGGGCCTTGCAGGAAGCAATGGGAGCAAGTTTCCCTAAACCTAAGATTCTTTAGTTTCAGGATAAATTGGCTTCTGCCTACTGTAGGGGAGGAAAAATTTTCCTCAACCCTTTTAGGGTCCATGACTCAGTGTGAAAATTAAACTAAGACAGATTACCGAGAGAAAAGCAGACACATTTATTTAATATAAATTTTATGAGACACAGAAGCCTTCATTAAAAAATGAAGACCTGAAGAAATGGTTAAGCCTGAGTATTTTTATGCTAGGTTTCACGAAGAGTGAAACACTGTGGAAAGATGTGATACAACAAAGGTGAGCCAAGGATGGCAAACTGGAAAAACTTAGCAAGCATGCTGAGTCAGATTCCTCTCTGAGGCCTTTCTCTTTCAAAATAAAGGTGCTCCTTTCCCCTGGGTAAAGGGAGGGCACCTCTCACAGGAGGGTTTTATGACCTGTTTCAGGGTAAGGTTAGAAAGTCCTTCCTACTCACGCCATTTCTCAAATTCCTTCAGTTTGACATATTTAATATGTCCAATTGCTATATTTTGGGATAATGTGTCCTGAACTCTGTCATTACACATTTACTAAAAAGTTAGTAACATGTCAGGGAATAAAAATTCAGGACAGTGATTACCATAGAGATTAGAGAGGGAAAATAGGATTGGGATAGGGTAATGAAAGGTATCAATAGTATTTGAACTTAACTTGAATTCCTGGGGTTCCTGGGTGGCTCAGTCAGTTAAGCCTCCGATTTTGGCTCAGGTCATGATCCCATGGTTTCTGAGTTGGAGTCCCGCATGGGGCTCTGGACCCACAGGGCAGAGCCTGCTTCAGATCCTCTATCTCCCTCTCTCTGCCCCTTCCCCACTCATGCGTTCTCTCTCATGTGCACTTTCTCTCTCTCCCTCTCAAAAGTAAATAAACACTTTAAAAAAACTTGAACTCAAGTAGAGTGGGATATTAAGACCTATTATGGGGGTGTTTTTGTACTATTTTTCTTCTTTGCTGGGTGTTTGAAAATATTTTATTTATACACACACACAGACATCCCCTCCTCCCCCAAACACTGACCCCTGGGGTGTAACTGGCAGTGCTTCCCATGTGCTCGAATAATTTCAAAAAGTCTTATCCAAAAATAAAGCACTGTTAACAAATCACAAATATTTAAATTTGGTCAGGCTGATTCTCCAGTTCTTTGTTGGTTATAGTTTCACCTTTTTTTTAATTTTAATTTTTTAAATAGTTTATTGCCAAGTTGGTTTCCATATAACACCCAGTGCTCTTACCCACAAGTGACAAGTGCCCTCCTCCATGACTATCACCCTCCTTCCCCTTTAGTTTTGCCATTTTATTATACAACCAAGAAGTGTATTTTATTGTCTTTATGAATAGTTGCTTCTTCAGTGACAAGCTCTACAAACATGCTGAGTAATGACATTCAAATCATAAACTTTTAGCTTGCCCAGGATTTATGGGCTAATTAGTATATGAATTTCTTAAGAACAATAACTTATACTCCATACTGTATAGAATTTCTGTAACCAAGTCATTTCTCTGAGAAAGCACTAAGCTCTTTGGAGTTCCTGCTAAAGATCTGAGACTCTAGTAGGCTATCTGGGCTTCCTTCAGTAATGCCACCGCTGGGGGGACAGCACAATTCCCTGGGAGATGGGAGGAGTCTGTTTATTTAGACCATAACATTCACTCTTTAAAGCAAGATTTACAAGTGAACACGTGAATATTTTAGCAGTTGGTTCAGAAAAATGAGTGCAAATTGTGGATAATACAGTGAATATATTAACAGCTTAGGATATTTAATACATTTCTAACAAAGTATAAATTATGTAAAATGCAAATTTTAGCGGCAATTAAGAGCATTCACTGTATTTACGTTAGGAGGCTTTTGAAATCCTTTAACAGAAAACGCTAAGTTTCCATTACCTTCTCACAAGGAACTACTTTCAGTATTACTTATTTAAAACAAACTACTTCACAGCAGCTCAGGAGAGGGTGAAATTTCAAATGCAGAACAGCTGTTCTGTTTTAAAGTCCAGGCCAGCCCCCAAAATTGTGCTTCAGTAAAATCAATCTAACTAAAATTAATCTGCTTGGTCACCCCTTCTGTCCACCCATGCCTCCTCCCCCAAACAACCCACTGTAGGTCTCCTGGCTTTATAGGCCTATAAGAGTGCAATGTGACCTTGTGTGCATGAGAATTCACCTTCTCCCAGGCTGATAGCTTGGCTGTATTCTGGGGAGGATCTGTATCCCTCCTCCTTCTTCCTAAAGGACGCTTGATAATACCCCCAAACGGGTATTGTTTTATATGGTTGTGTGTGGAGAATGTTTGGGCATAGTATTACATTTATGTCAGAAATCTACAGGAAAAACATACATGTACATGTGCACGCATGTGTGTGTGAGCACACAGACATTTTTCACATACCCTGCAGTTGTAGAACAATTTGCAGTTAGAGCAAAATCTTTCCTCTTCACATTTAATATTTGGAAATGCTTGAGGTTTGAGGAAAACATTTTCATTAAGTGTTTGATGTTGTGGAAGAGCTCCAGGCAGTGGAAGGCTGCGTTGGTTCACATTTCAGGAGCTCCTCAGGACCTGGGAAGAGGAGCTGACGAAATGTTTCCCTGTGTAAAGTCACTTGCAAGAAAATGAATCTTCTAAAATTTAAGATATTCCATTTTAAAGTGGACAGCAATATTAAACACTACCCAAAAGCCATGGCATTCTGAGGGGAGGAGAGACCCAGTGTCCCCTCGGAGGGACTCACGTACTTGTAATCTTCAGCCCAATATTGATAAACGGGGTTGCTCAGGCAGATTACTAGAATTGATTCATAAATCCAGAGACTGAAGAAACCTAGGTTTTCTGTGTGAGCTAGCAATATTAAAATGAAAACGAAGAGATTTTTAGTCTTCTGATGCTAGCCAGTTAGGTCATACTTAGCTACCTATCTACCTATACATTCCATCAGCATTTACTAACTGCCTATCAGGATACAAGTGTTATTAGAGCCCCCCCCCCCAGCCATGCCCTTCACCCCCACCCCTGGACATACAAACATGAACCAGTTACAGACTTTGCCCTCCAAGAGATTAAAGTGTAACATAAAATTATATTTTCAGGGGAGTAATAAATCAAGGATAACGGGTCTACTCTGGATTTTTTTATTACCTTCTAAATAATTGAAATAGTTGTATATAGAATTTTTGCTTCTTGTCCGCACAACTGAGTTTTCCTGGTTTGAAGTTCTAGGTACCCAAGAAAGGGATGCTTCAATGGTTCCACTGAGTTAGAAGATGAGAATGCCACTTGGCATTCTGGACTCTTTATGCCACCGAGCCATCAGGCAAAGAAAGGGATGACTCCACTGGATGGATTGATCCTGATTATCAGGGAATTGGGGGCTACATAATGGGGGCAAAGAGGACTCTGTCTGGAACCCAGGATATTCTTTGGGAACTTCGCAGTTTCCACGTCCAAAAGCAGAAGTTAATGGAAAACAACAGTAAGTAGAAATATGAAGAACCAGGGAAGAGTCAGGCCGCTCAGTAATGAAGATTGGGTTACCCTGCCGCGTAAAGAATCTCAACACGTTGAGATCTTGACTGAGAGATCACAGAGTAAGAAATAAGGAAATTACAAGCATCAACTATGTCTTTATGACCATTTCACTTGCTGTAACAAGGACAACAGCAGCTATACATATTCTCTCTCTTTTGCTTTTTTTGGGTTCCTGTCAGCATCAGCACAGCAGCTGACCTCTACCCTGGCAGGGACGGCTGATTCCGACAGCTGCAGTTAGTTCCATTTTGCAGGGTCCCATGCTACCAGAAGCCCTCACTGCATGCCCTCGGATACGGGCCCCAGTTGGACGGGGACCCTTCTCAGAGGTCTGGGTTTCGTCTCCACGAGGCCCCTCCTCCAAGCCTAAGTTCTAACAATCACAACATTTTCTCTTTGTTCCTCAAGCTTGAGGAGTGGTAACTGCTTCCTAAAATTTTTATCTTGCAGTATTGCAGTGCCTCCCTTTTACCTTTTCCATTCTCTAATGTTTTGGGTTTTTGTGTTTGAGAGAGAGTGAGAGTGAGAGAAGTACATAAACACATGAGTTGGGGAGAGGTCGGGAGAGAGAGAGAAGGGAAAGAGGGAGAGTGAGAGAGAGTGCATGGGCGCACAAGTTGGGGAGAGGTAGTGAAAGAGAGGAGAGAGAATCCCAAGCAGGCTCCACGCTCAGCAAGGAGCCTGACGTGGGGCTTGATCTCAACACAGTGAGGTCATGACCTGAACTGAAATCAAGTGTTAGACGCTTAGCTGACTGAGCCGCCCAGCTTCCCCTTCAGTTCTCTAATGTTGGTTAACCAGAGTGGTTAAATTTTTTCTCTTAAATGAACTGATATGATTCCTGTTTAATGACTGGATCATTACTGACACAATGAATACTGTTGTCCCCCCCCCAAGCCTACCCACCCCTTCCACAAGGAATAGCAGTCATTATCTGGGAGAGACTGAGCCCATCCCAGTTCCAGGTGTGGGTCCTAATTGGTTTAAGTCAGAGTAACCCCGTTCTCTTCCTTACTGTAATTGGTGCATACAACCAAGGCACAAGCCAATCAGTCTAGAGCATTCCTCTGGCCACAGGGATTGGTTAGGGGTAGTCCAAACTCTGTGACATGTAGGCTCTATTGCCACAGGAATAGAGTTTTATTTAGATGTAAAGTCAACAACCGCTGCTAGCCATTTTGCCATCTTAAGAGGAACCAAACAGAGGGTAAAGTTAACCCCTGCAGGATGGCAGAGTTAAAGGAACTGCAAAGAACAGAGCCTGAAGTCCCGACCAGGTCACACCTCATGTACTCAGGATATTTCAGTTAAGGGAGACAGTAAATCCTCTTTATCATTTCAGCTAGTTTGAGTTAGATGTACAATTACTTGCCAGCAAAAGCCTTCCAGTGAAGTCCTCTTGTAATTAAACATATGTGTGATTATTAAGGACCATGCAGACTTATGAGATGCAGTTTTATATATGTGCAGTAGCCACTCCTGGGGTGTGTAACCCATATGATGTGAATATGATAAAACATTAGAGAGAAGTTAAGTCCTTCACCTTTGAGTTCTTAAGTTCAAATTATCGTTTATAACCACTCTCTCCTCTATACCCTAAAAATACCATAAACCTTTACCTGAATAGGAAAAGGTTTTCTAAATTTATTTTTTTGGTTATAAGGACATAGGAAGCTGCTTATTTTTTCACTTTTTGATTGGTATTTCTAATATCCTGTGGATATGAATTCAGAGCCATTAGACCACATACAAGTTCAAATTACATACAACGTAGAAGTAACCTAACTTCCATAAGCTTTGCCTTCAGCTTTTTATGCGAGCACATGGATAGGCCAGTGGGAGGAAAGGACCTGTAGACAGTCTGTTTTTAGTTTTAGAAGCCTGAGGTCTTGAAACTGTCTCAGGGCTTCCGTCCGCTTTCCTTCACTGGTTAAACATTGTGAAAGCCTCAGCCTCTTGCCTTTTGATTTTTAGTGAGAAGCACAGACACAGATAACAAAAACTGCCTCTCACATTTGCATAGTGTTTGAGTTTTCAAAATACTTCCTATAGATAATTCAATTTGGATGTCCAGCTCTCTGGGAAGTAGACAGAAGAGTTACAGCCATGTAGTCGACACCAAGGGCCAGGGCTGTGACTGACTTTCCTTCTATCCCCAGCCCAGCCTAGCCAAGTGACTCTGATATAATTCTAGGTGATTAGGAAATGTTGGCTAGTGAATGAAAATGAAAGAGGAGAGTTTCAGCAGAATGTTCTTCCTTAAAACATTCCCAGGGCTGTAGAGCTAGGGCCAGGGCCCAGGACCTCTGGCTCTAGTTCTCTGCCCTTTTTCTAGGTGCAGCTGTGGTCAGGGCATAGGCCAACTATGAAAGGAGGATCTAAAGACCTGGAAGGTACCTGGGAAAACAGAGAAGTTCCTCGGAGGGGAGCTGGTCAGGGACATGTTCTCACAGAGGAGGGCTGGCAGTTAACCACCTAACCAAGCCTTCCTAAACGGACTCTTTTTCTGATAAAGCTGACTATACAAACGTTTCTTCTTCTAGCTACCTTGTTCCACATGTGGGATGCTCTTATAAAGGATTAGTAGGACACCAGGCCTCTGCTGTTCTCACATATTAGCCTACAGAACTGGCTGTGGGCATTTAAATTTTTTTTAATGTTTACTTTTGAGAGAGAGAGAGAGAGAGAGAGAGAGGTGAGCAGCAGAGGGTCAGAGAGAGAGAGAGGGAGACACAAAATCTGAAGCAGGCTCCAGGCTCTGAGCTGTCAGCACAGAGCTGATGGGGGGTTCAAATCCACCATCCATGAGATCATGACTTGAGCTGAAGTTGGATGCTTAACTGACTGAGCCACCCAGGCACCCTGGCTGTGGGTATTTTTTAAAAAAGGAACCACAAAGGAAAGGGAAGACACAAAATAAAAGTGATTTGAAGATAAACAAACAAAAACAGAAAACAAAAAAACCCAAAATAACACAGATCCTGCCTACAACTAATCTTGCCTCAGGGAGGAAATCAAAAGAGCACTGGATAGGGAGTCTAGAAGCCTGGGGCCATCGAGGTCTCTCATATTGATTGCCTTGTACCTTGAGCAAGCTGATAAGTTTTAGGAGTCTTCATTTCCTTTTGTAAATCAAAAGGCTGAACTATTCATCAATCTCAAAAGATCTAGGCATGAGATCTAGGAGGCAACAGGCATGGCAGAAAGGGGTTTTCTTTCAAACCCTGCTCCTGTTACTTGCATTGTGTTAAACCTTCTTTCTTTTAAAAAATAACGTGGCTCTTTTGTCCAGGCTGCTGACATGCCATCAAACTGAGGAAGACCCAGAAACTTCGGGACCACGTGAGCCACAGCCATGTTGGCAAGCACCAGAGGCACCCAGGGGGCCGAGGTAATGCTGGCGGCATCGCCGCAGGATGAACCTTGACGGAATCATCCAGGAAAAGTTGGTAGGAGGCATCACCACTTACATAGGAGCCAGGGCTGCTGCCCAACTGACAATGCTGATAAACTGTGGATGGACCGTGGTCAGTGAGCCAGACATGGGCAAAGGCTGCCCCCAAACGAGACCGGAGCGGCTCCTATCACTGACTTGGCGCGATCAGGCTACTGCAAAGCTCTGGGGAAGGGAAAGCTCCCAAAACAACCTGTCATCATAAAGGCCAAATTCCTCTTTGGAAGAGCTGGGAAGAAGATTAAGTGTGTATTTGGGGGCCTGTGTCCTGGTAGCTTGAAGGCACATGGCGGGTGGTTCAAGTCCAGGGTTATTTGCCTCTCTGAGCTTATTTCTACTTCACTGAAATGAGGTAAGAGTTTTAGGACTAACAGTTGTGTTCTGCAGAGGAAAGAAGATGTGAAAGCACTTTGTAAACTGTTAAAGCACACTCACCGTCTCATAATTATTATCGTGATCCTATGAAAGCTATATATATGAACCAGCCAGTCGTTCACCCTGAAGGGAAAAACCCAACTCACCAGAACTATCCTTTTTACAAAAGAATCAGGTCTTAACTTTACAAAGAGTATTTCATCCCTGAGTTACATTCTTAAAATTAGATCCATGTGTTTCTTTTAATTAGTATTTGATACAGTATTAATATTCTTATTTATCTTCTGCATGCCATATGGATTAAATTCTCATTACCTTTGATCTTAATACTTTTAAAATATGTAAATCAGCAGACACCCTCTTTAAAGCAGTGTTTGCATCCCTGTCTATTATTGCCTTGGGCAAAAGGAAAGTATCTACACTGCAAAAAAAATCCCCAAATTGGGTTGAAATCCTGAAAACCATATATTACACTGGTCAGTCTCAATAAATTAAATAATGGTCAACTGAAAATGAAGCCAATTAGAATTAAATATTGCTTAAACCTGATAAAGGTTAATGAGAGCCCACCATGCATGCGTTTTATCAAGATGGTCACATTTCAGGACAAAACTAGTTAAGGCTTTGCAGTTTACTTAACTTCAGCAAATAGTACACAGTAAGGTTTTTCTGATTAACAAATATATGCATGCTATACTAAGTGCTTCAGTGTTCTAAAGCAGGGTAGGGTGAAAGTCTGTTTGTTTGTTTTGAACTGTAGCAAGTCATTTCACTTTCTTGGTCCTTACTTTCTTCCACTATACCATGGGGTGATTGGCTGGTGAATTCTAAGGCTCATTCCAGCTCTAAGCACTAATAAGAAACAATTACAAGGCAGTTATTGAACACATTTTAAAGGAACTCTAAATTTAACTGGGACTACAGTTACTAATTAACTCAAGAAAAACTGGAGAGGGAAAAAGACAACTATCATTGATTGATGGAAATTAATCTTAAACAGGGCCATCTGTATAATCTATTCATAAGCACACTTAGTCAATTAGACTTGTTTTTCCTTTTCTTAAAAAAGCTATATTGTGAAATATATATTGGTATTATCTTCTCAGCTCTTAATATGAAATACTTTTCTAGCTTATGCTAGTCATTCCCTCCCTTAGAGCTTATTCAATTAATGACACAAAATATCTTTAGGAGAATTTTGTATCAATCATAGGTCTATAACCTGCATGCCACTAAATGCCAGAAACTATTCCTGCTTATTTGCAAGGTTAATTGCCTTTTGTCATCTGTTCATTTTACTGTTAAAAAAAAAAAAAAAGTAAACAGGTTCCCAGACTTATAACGGAATCGATAACCCTCTTGGATAGTAGGAAGACTTACATTCTTAAGCCCAGATGTAGCTCTTTCTGGAAGAACACAATCAGGTGGTCATTTTGAATTAATCACCTTGGTTGCCACTCTATAGTTTCTGTACTTTGACTGACAAGCTTCCCGCATTCCACTAGTTATTAAACAGTGCAGTTTCTCAATTTGGGTAAACTTTGTGGGTACAACATAGTCTACATACACATAGTATCTCCTTGAAGCAGTCTAATCTCCAAGGTAAGAGATATTTTCTATAGAGTGCTTCTACTTTAGAGAGTTTACAATCTAACTTAGAAAATCTAGACCTTTTACTTGAGCCCCATTCCTGACTAGTAAAACACAGAGACGAACTGTGGAAGGCACTGCTGGAAGATCAAATAATGAAAGATCAGAATTTATAGGGCAAATTACTAAGGAATAAAAAAAAGGGCCAGGAATATCCATGGGAAAACTAGCCATGAGTGAATTATTTCTCAAAATAGATTGGCCTAGAAAAAGGAGAACCAGGCATAGATTCACAACACATATTACATTGTTTGTTTCCCCAACTATGCCATAAGTGTTTATAGATATTTATGTTTGTTGAAACTACGTCAAGAAGTGTATCACCCAGTGGGATGGTCTGCCATGTTGTGCCAGGCATGCATCCCGTGTAAGCAGGGGCTAACTTTGGCATGAGGGTGGGGCCCGTCCTGTTTGTGGGCACAGGAGGTACCAGTCTTTGATGCCTGCTTCCACCTCTCCACCACCTGACCACTGATGTTTCAATTCCAAACCAAAAGACTGACCCTTGTCTTCACATTTACTCCTCTCGCATCATTTGATCATAATTAATCTTCAGCTGCCATTGAGACTCACGCCTTAAACATTTTCTGAAAAGGCACCACTTTTCTATAATGTGTTCAGGAACAAGCCAAAAACAAAGATGTTTTCTGCCAGACTCCACCCTCTCCTGGTCCCACACACGGCAGTCACCAGGCGCTGCACACTCCACTCTTATCCTTCCTGTGGGAGCCACTCCACCAGCTCACTGCTTTAATTTGGGCCTTACCAACTCTTGCTGGGACCCCAGTGACACCTCTCTGCTCATGTCATCTCCAGTTTTGCCCCATCCTGTCTATTTTCCACATGGTAGCCTGAGACAATTTTCTAAATGAACGTGTCATCCTCTGCTTAGTATCTTCAATGGTTCCCCATACTTTTCAGAACAAAGACGGGGATCTTCAGTTCAGCACCCACGACCTTTCCTGATCTGACACCTAACTTACCTCTCCAGCTCATCTCCAACTGTTCCTCAGAGTCCAGCCTCTGCTCCAACACACAACTCCAGGTGCCAGCCCTGTCAGAACCAGCTCAGGCTCTTCTTCTTCTGGCCCTTCCCTAACTCCCACGTCCAAGTTAAAGACCCTAACACTGGGACCCCATTTCATTCTTGTTTAGCAATATAGTAACAATTATCCCACCCGAGAGCAGGTGCAGAATCATATTTATCTTTCTACATCTGTGGCCTGGATCATGGCAGATGACGAATGTATATTCAAGAAATGAACAAATCTTTTAGCTGTTCTTGCTCCAAAACAATCACTAATATCTTCAGTTCTTTCAGAAATCACACATTGTTAGGTGAAAGCCAGCTGGTTAGTCTGCTAAATTAAATCTATCAAAGTGTTATCTATCTTGAGAAACATGAGGTTATGTTAACAGCAGGCTTTTAGGAGGCAATTCTAAATCGGCAAGGGAGCTATTACTGGGGAGTCTTTCAGGATGATGGGACAGACATGTATTTCACAAAGATGATGTCCCAACCATGTTCCTAGCACCACATTAGGAAACAATGATAGCAACAGGCTTAAAAATGAGCCTGTGGGAATTTCAAATTCCTGCCTATCATCTATAGATGGGTTGCTGGGATGCTGATATCTGTGTAAGAATTGAGGACTGCTTGAAGACCTGTGAAACCACTCAGAAAAATTGCAAATAAAGAATCCAAACACTAGGCCATGATAATATATAAGGGGTCGTCTCCTTAAGGACAAATAATCTGAATGGTCACTTGCTAAATAAAATCAGCACTGCCAGCCATACAAAGATTAAAGAAAACCTCACCAAAGCAGTGTCTGCTACAGACTAAGTCTGAGTGTCCCCCCCAAACTTTATATGCTCAAATCCTAGTCCCCAATGTGATAATATTTGGTGGTAGACCTTTGGGAAGTGATTAGGAATGAGACTAGTGCCCTTAGAAAAGAGACACAGGAGAGTCCCCTCATCATTTCTGCCATGTGGGGACACAGCAAAAGGACCCTTGTTTATGCACCAGGAAGTAGGTCCTCACCAGACGCTGAATCTGAGGGCACCTTGATCATAGACTTCTCAGCCTCCAAAACTGTGAGAAATGAATGTTTGTTGTTTAAGCCACCCAGTCTGCAGTATTTTTGTCATAGCAACCCAAATAGAGTAAGACGTATCTTATGTCATTGAGTAGAATAAAAGCTGTTTACCTTGGAAGACCACAGAGCATCATGGTCCAGAGCCCAGGCCTCACAGTGAGAAAAGCCTGTGTGGAATCTTGGCTCTGTCACCTTCTGGCTGCATGAGTGTGGACAAGGTATGTAACCTCCAGGAGCAGGAGTTTCCTCATCTGTGAAATGGGGGTGTTCTGTCAGTTGTTCACAAACATCTAATATGAAAAAGGTTATTTTATCTCTAATGAAATCAGGTTTTGTAGCACAAGAGAAGAAACCAAATAAAAAGAGAGACAAACAAACCAACTCAACTCTAACCCTTCAAACCAATAAATACTTTTCATTTAAACACCACTGCTCCGGTTACAGCAGCTGGGAGAAGTTTGTTTTCTCTCCAAATGGGAAACTCTTTTTCTTCAGCCAAGATCGTGGATGAGATCTAAATCTGATTTCAAATCATTTGAAACAATAGTTCTGGCAGCTCAGTAGATGAATCTTGGATCTTCCCTCACAATCACACCAGTGTCTGGGTCTCCTTAAATCCTCTTCCAAATTAGTTAAATTAGGTTTAGGTGGATGAAGCATTTACTAAATACTCTCATGTTTGAATAATCCATATCACCTTATAATGACATCATTAAAAGAACCAGATCCTGGAGAAGAAAACCTGGCAAAACCACCTGAATTCTAGGATTCAGGAACTAAGAGCAAAGCGTTTTCAGGACTTTCAGTTTTCTATGCATCACAATGCAAAACGTAAATCTTCAGAAGATAATCCAGCTTGGTTTTACAGACTCTTTCTCTTTCACAAGGTCCCAGGAAGAAAATGACTCTTCTGCTTAGGGGCTAACGTACAATTCAAGTGCAGCTTCATGGATGCTACTGCCATTCCCTTGAGAGTCTGTTGGTGTAAGTGTGTTGATATAAGTGGGTGTCTTTTTACAGAATTGCTTTAACCTAAGATGCCACATTAGTGTGAAGAGAAAAACATATTATTTGAATATTGCTGGAAGCTGCATTTTTTTTCTGGGGAAAAGCAAAAGTGAGACACTGACTTTAGCTCACTTTTGGAAAGATGGGTGAAGAGCTATTAGGAAAAGCTAAATACAGACAAGAGGAAACAAAGCTAGCACTCTAGTGTTCCCTGGAATAATACTCAAGCTCCAAGTAACGTGAAAGTGTGGGTATAGTAATCAACAAACAAAAAAGTGACACAGTTTTACAAATTTCTAGTATTTTAAGATTTTCTCTCTCTCTCTTTTTTTTTTTTTTTTCTGTCATCCTATTTGTCCTCACCAAGGTAGGGAAAAACTGAAAGACTGGACATCTAAAAATATCTCTGGATACTAAAACACCAGCTTATTTAATAGGACACATATGTCACTGACTTTATTTTTGTAGACCTTGTCCCTGAACATCCAACCTTCCAAAAAAATAGTTGGCTTCATCAGCTCTAGTATCATAGCCAGATTCTTGCGACAGTAACTGTGCTCTGGAATCTAAAAACCTAAATATTTAGACTCATGGTCCATGGAATTTAATGGCCTCCTTTTATGCCTTAACCCTAATACTCCGAGATCCAGCTGAAACCACTGTTGAAAGTAGCTGCAGTCTCACAAATGAAGACATCTTAGGGACAAAAGCCTGCACCTCTGCAAATGTGGGGAAGCAAACTGTAGAAGACAAACCTGGGAGCTGGACATTTCAAAGAGCTACGGTTCTCATCTCTTTTTTGAGCAAAAGAAGATCCAAACAAAGTCACACAACAGCTAAACCAATGCCATCTGTGTGGAAATCATATTTTAAACACAAACAAAATCAAATGCTCCATATGCCTTCACGCCCGAACATTTGCTAGAACACTACTGAGTATTTATTGTTAGAAAGTCAGCATGGTCAAGCAAAGGAAGCAAAAAAGCCCAACGGGAAGTCCCTGGCTTTCCTCCACTGGCCTTCCTTCACATTCTGTTGTCGCCACGCAGAGTGCGTTCTATTTGAGGACACTACACTACCCTCTTTGTGCCTCTGTGTATTTACTCCTAAATAACTTAACATTCTCCTTCTTTTAGAATTAAGGGATTTTGCAAAGCATATTTGTAAAGCAGGTTTTTTAGCCATTGCCATGGTGTGACCCACACAGAAAATTATGCTATCTGTATGGCACAAGCAGGCAGACAGAGGCGCTCTGACTGCCCAGTTCTGCCCAACTGCTCCAGTATCTTGGAACAAACAAAATTTATCCACCACCCAGCAGAGCACCACAGCACATCACTTAAAGATCTACTGTAAAACATACTTGTTTCCAGGAAAAGTTAATGCTATTACTTCTTTAAAATGTTGCTAAACGGAATATGAAATTTTAATTTGAAAGCACATAAAAATGAATGTGATTCTTCATCCCGCTCCTACATCTCATCAACATGTTTACAACTTGGCTGTGTGAAGACTCCGTGAGAGCCTAGTTCCAAACACTTGTTGTTTCTGTTCCCGGTGAGAAAAGGTGGTTTTCCTACAGTGACATTCCATCTGTGACTATGGCTGTTATTTTTTTCCATTGAACTTTCTGCCTGGAGGCCTTCCAGCGTTAAGAATAGAGCTATTTAGCAGATTATTCCCTTGCGACCTCAGCCAGAGGCCCCAAACCGAGCAGCCGGTGCTGATCAGAAGCGAGGCTCAGTGATTTGTTCTCGGCTATCCTGAGCTGCACCCTGTTGAATGTCATAAACATTTCGCTATTCGACTTTTAACGTACACAAAGGAGTATCATACTTTCAGGTCCAAAGACAGCTCAAACATTTTCTATAAGTCCTTTCCTCTAAGTCACATTCTTCACTAGAATCACCTAAGATCCACAGGTAGGAGAGAAAGGCTACATTTTCAGTTGAGAAGCTTAAAATCCCAAAGATCTTCCTGAAATTCTTATTGATTTCATGAACACTCATCTAGTTATGATGTTGGCATTAGAATGACGGTTTCCGTAGAATATATTATTATAATTATTGTAGATACTGCTTTCAGATAACAGGCTCGAGCAATGGAAACCTGAGCAAGGTAAAGGGCCCACTGTGACCACTGGACTGAATGCAAGCAGACTCATTAGGTAACCCATCTCACAACACCCACAGGCCCCAGCTGACCAATGGGCTACTTATAACCAGACACAGGCACCAAAAATGAAAATTCCATATATTCCCATACCTCCTCACTTCCCCTCTTGACCACAGTCTCCCACTATGGCCTCCTGGACAGTCTCTCCTTTGATGGCCTGTCCACTGCTCCATCGCAATGGATTCAAATAAATGTCTATCTCCTTTATTCTACCTTGGATGAATTCTTTCATTGCCTGTGCCACTGGCCTCCACTGACTGGGCCACCCCATGTTATTATTACAAATATATTATTAGAGTATGAAAATCAGATTTATAACTGACTTCAAGCTAATCACTAAAATCATTCTCTCTCCTTCCGCTACTGCATCATTTTATTTTTGCTCTTAGGAAATAGACTCTTAAAACACCAGAAGACGTCCTCTTCATGACAATAAATGCAATAAATACAGTTCAAGTTGTTGACTTCACTGAAGGTTGCTTACAAAAATTGTACAACCTGTTTCCCATATGCCATGGGCTAATGTCTCATTTAAAACTGTCAATATTAAAGGTTAGATGGTTGACAAACATCCAAGTTAAAGTTTTAAGGATCCAAGTCTGTGACTCATGTGCAGAATGCTGCAGTTCTTCAGCAGGGTTACTGCTCAACTCTCAAACCTGGACTCAATCATGCCGAGATATGAGGAACTCTTGCACGCTACTAATCTTATTGCCTTCCAGGAGGTACCAATAAGACAGCAGGACACTAATCAGAAACATTTGAACTTCAGGATTATACAGAGAAGATTTACTTACTGACAGTGAGACCCTTTTCAAAATGCCAAACCCAGGGCGCCTGGGTGGCTCAGTCAGTTGAGTGTCTGACTTTAGCTCAGGGCATGATCTCAGGGTTTGTGAGTTCAAGTCCCATATAGAGCTCTGTGCTGACAGCACAGAGCCTGGAGCCTGCTTTGGATTCTGTGTTTCCTTCTCTCTCTGTCCCTCCCCGGCTCACATTCTGTCTCTCCCTCTCTTTCAAAAATAAATAAACGTTAAAAACAAAACAAAACACACCCATTCACACTGGGCACATACTTTTTTATGATCGAGTTTTCCTTCACTAGCACTATCCAGTAACTCTATCTATTTCAATATTTAAGTAAGTTTGCTGCAGATAACTGTAACAAATTAATAAAAAATGTGTTGAAGAAGTAGAGTTTTTCTTACTGGCTACTCATAACTCTGTAAGATGGATAGTAATATTTACTTACTGGGCTAAACAGAACTTAGATACAGTCAAGTGATAAAATTCTAGCTGTAACGTATATTTAAAATGAGACTGAAATGTAAGTTTTATTTTAACAGTATTGCTTATACAATTCACATGGTAAAAATTCTCAGGTGTTACCATCAACAAAATAATAATTCCATAGCCATATTTTAAAACTCATTGTTTTCTTAGTCACCATGTTATGTACCTAAGCTGCATATTCTATCCAGAGTCCTTCTAACTGAGCAGCTTTACTTCGCCCTTCCCTTTGTAAGAGAAACAGTTAGAATAAGTCTCTTAATGTCCTGTTTTAGATGTTTCCTTACATTAAGTGATTTGAATACATTCTGTTGGGAATCACTAAGAAAATAAATAATAAAACTTGCAGAAGTTTCTTTATTTATTTAACATTTACTTATTTTTGAGAGACAGAGCACAAGTGGGGGAGGGGCAGAGAGAGAGAGAGGCGACACAGAATGTGAAGCAGGCTCCAGGCTCTGAGTTGTCAGCACAGAGCCTGATGTGGGGCTTCGACTCACAAGCTGTGAGATCATGACCTGAGCCGAAGTTGGACGCTTAACCGACTGAGCCTCCCACGTGCCCCATAAGTTCCTAATTCAACATATTTTCATCATTAAAATCTGAGCATATTTAATCCAAGCAGATATTAAGCCCAATATTTCAAGTTGTCTTCACTGATTACTGTAGCCAAATTCTTTTGCAACAAAGGTTTGGGGATTTTTCAGGTGTGTTGTGGGAAAAATGTTTGAGCAGAGGAGGAGAAAAGACTTTAAAGCAAGCTATAACCTCTTTTTAGTCAGGTCTGAGACCATCTCTGCAGACCATGCTAATTTATCTAAAATGATTATGCTTCCCAATCAGATGACCCAGTTTAGTTTCCTCTCATCCAAAGCACTGGATATAATTAAATAAACCACAGAGCAACCTAAGTTGGTTTACCTTGCCCCCTGCCGACTTTTCCCAGACCCACTACTGATCTTTCTTCAGTCTTATTTGGAGATCACATTCATTTTCATCGTGAATTTGACTGTGTTTGTGTGTGTGTGCATGTGTGACCAAAAGAAAGAAATCCCATTTCTTAAAGTCTCCCACTGTTCTAGGCAGATGGCTGTGCCTCATCTCCTACGCTCTATTCCCATGGCTACAACTGTGGACCAAGAATATTTACAATGTGCAATGAAAGTGCAAGAGCCAAGATGGCTTTTCTTATTTTTAATGTTTTATTTACTATTTAAGAGAGAAAGAGAGAGACAGAACTGAGCAGAGGAGGGGCAGAAAGAGGGAGACACAGAATCTGAAGCGGGCTCCAGGCTCTGAGCTGTCAGCACAGAGCCTGACTCGAGGCTCAAACTCATGAGCTGGGAGATCACGACCTGAGCCTAAGTTGGACACTTTAACCAACTGAGCCACCCAGGTGCCCCTGCAAGATGCTTTTTGAAAGAAAATGAATTTCCTCAAAAGAGATGACTCATTTGAATTAATCACTTGATAAACATTTATTAAGCAGCTACTATGTGCTAGATACTGTGACCTCTGTCAAACATGTCCCTGTTTCTCTATTCACCTACCATTATTCTCTTAGTGACAGAGAATTAACATTACTGAGTTATGTTTATATGTCAGTACAGCCAGTCACAGAATGTATGTGCAGTTTCCAATATTCTTATCCAGTTATGGATAGAGGATAAGATCATAGAACAGGAATTACTGGGCCCAGCAATGTATCAGCAGACTGCCCTCCAAAGAGGCTGCTGCACTGGCACAAACAATGCTACAAATGCTCGTTTCCTTGTCTTCCTGATAGCCCATGATCAGTTTTTTTTCTAGTCTAGCCTGTTTGATAAGCAAACATTTTAATTTCTCATATTAAATTTTGAGGTTGAATATTTTTGCATATAGCCATAAGTCATTTACATTTCTTTCTTTCTTTCTTTCTTTCTTTTGTCAATTTCTTTCTAAGGGAGTATTTAGGGGTACCTGGCTGGCTCAGCAGGTGGAGTGTGCGACGCTTGATCTTAGGGTTGTGAGTTTGAGCCCTATGCTGAGTGTACAGATTACTTAAGAATACATTTTTTAAAGTCTATTTATCATTTTTGAGAGAGAGAGAATGAGTGGAGGAGCAACAGAGAGAGAGGGACAGGGTGAGAATCCCAAGCAGGCTCTGTGCTGTCAGCACAGAGCCCAATGCGGGGCTCAGACTCATGAATTGTGAGATCATGACCTGAACCGAGATCAAGAGTCAGATGCTTAACTGACTGAGCTACCCAGGTGCCCCAAAAATAAAATCTCCAAAAACAGGAGTGTTTGGTTTTTTCCTGAAGTTTGAGGGTGGTGACAGGCAACAATGGAGTAGACAATATAAATCCTATTAGGATGCTAGGATCGAGGTTCCAGACATTCTAGCTGGATGTTAAAGGAAAGGGAGACCTAGAGGACTGGAATACTCAGGCAAAACCACAGCAGAACCTTAGGCTATTATGACAATAAAACCAATTCTTGCATATTATGTAAAATGCTTTGTAAATGTAGTTTTTAATTATCATATATTATTCCAAAATAGAGTCATATCAGATTTATTTAACAGCCCTCTTAAATTTTTCTAGACTTTTTAAAAGGGCAAATTATGAGTGAATTACTGGCATAGAGGATCTGAACAATTTTTTAAAAAGGCTCTCAATAAGCACTGCAAAATATTTTTTGCACAAAAATTGTTCCTTTATACTTCCACCGGCAGGCTAACAAAGTATGTCTCTTCCATTTCTCCTACTTTTAGACTCTACCAGAAATAGCTTCATTTTGTTTGCACAAACTTTCTCCACAAGGTACTTGAATATGTGCCTTGGGATTTTATAACCATCTCTGGTAAGTGGCCTTCTTCCTGCCTGCAGGCCTGATATTCCAAGGAGCAGCTGAGGCTAACCCGGATCTTTCAGGAGGGGATATTTGATTCATAGAACTTGAGAATTCCCAAGTTTAGAAACGAACATGAAACAATGTCCTGGGCATATGTACCTCGGATGATTAAATTCTACCTAGGACAGGTACTAGTTGTCTATTCAACTTCCATTCTTCCATATTTCTTTTCTAACAGAACCCTTATATAATATGCGGCACAATTTGATCAACTCAAATATGGCTTCCAGCTTCTGTAGATAAAGGAGGCCCATTAGATGTAAACAGAAGTCACTGGGTGGGGCTTCCAGGAAAATCCTTCTTGCCCTTTTACAAAGAAAGCAGCCATGATGGCTGAATCTCTTGGGAGATGGGCAGCCATCTTGGGATCATGAAAGAAAAGCCAAGAGAGTTGCAGAATCTTGGCTTTGCCTGACATTTTTGATCTTCTGAACCAATGCCAGGAACTGCCTACCTCTCTGGACTTCTGGTGACATAAAGAAAGTAACCATTTATCTACTGAAGTCAATGTCTGTTTATTACAGCAGAGAACAACTCCTAACCGATGCACTATTTAAAAAAAAAAATCTTATAGGGGCGCCTGGGTGGCTCAGTTGGTTGAGTGTCTGACTTCAGCTCAGGTCATGATCTCACAGTTTGTGGGTTCGAGCCCTGTGTCGGGCTCTGTGCTGACAGCTAGCTCAGAGCCTGGAGCCTCTTTGGATTCTGTCCCTCTCCTGCTCATGCATGCTGTCTGTCTCTCTCTCAAAAATAAATAAAATATTAAGTTGAGTTGGTTCAGGTCATGATCTCACAGTTTATGAGTCCAAACCCCATGTTGAGCTCTGTACTGTCAGAAAGATTTTTTTTCCAATTTTTAACTTAAATTCTAGTTAGTTAACTTACAGTGCAATATTGATTTCAGGAGTAGAACTCAGTGATTTATCACTTACATACAACACCCCGTGCTTGTCATAGCAAGTGCCCTCCTTAAAACCCATCACCTATCTAGCCCATCCCCCCCACCTCCCTCCATCAACCCTCAGTTTGTTCTCTATTTTTAAGAGTCTCTCATTGTGTTTCCCTCTCTCTTCCCAGCCCCAACCCCCAACTTCTGCTACCACACTGATATGTTCATCTGTTCATGAGTGAAATTATATGGCATTTGTCTTTCTCTGATTGATTTATTTTGCTTAGTGTACTACACTGTAGCTCCATCATGTCATTGCGAATGGGAAGATTTCATTCTTTTTGATGGTTAATATTCTAGTATATATATGTGTGTATAATATGTATGTGTGTATATAATATATATGTATGTGCATGTATATAACATATATGTATACATGAATGTGTATATTATATATGTGTATATATGTATGTGTATGTATACATAATATTTTTATGTGTGTATTATATATATGTATGTGTATATTATATATGTGTGTGTGTGTGTGTATACATACACATACACATACATACACACACACACACACACACACACACCAATCTTCTTTATCCACTCATCAGTCGATGGACACCTGGGCTCTCTCTACACCTTGGCTATTGCTGATAATGCTCCTTATAAATATCAGGATGTATGTACTCTTTTGAATCTATATTTTTGTATCCTTTGGGTAAATACCTAGTAGTGCAATTGCTAGATTGTACCGTAGTTCTAATTTTAGCTTTTTGAGGAACCTCCATACTGTTCTCCAGAGTGGCTGCTCCAATTTGCATTTTAGTGGGTCCTTTTAAATGAGGCAGCATTCCTTCCCTACAGATCCATTCTCCATCCATTTCTACCAAGTTCTCTGTCCCAGAAGCTGACCTGAATGGACTATTCTGGCTTTCCCGTGGTTTGGCCAGTAGAGAGTCCTAGCAAAAAGTAGAGGGAAGGAAAAGAGTAAAGAAAGAAAGAGAAAACACGCTTCTTCCCCAGCTCCCTCTGTGGGGTTGTCTTGTGTTGAATGTGTCCTTTGCTTAAAGTTGTCTCTCTTTTCAAGGCCCCTCTCCATCTGGGTTCCAGATGCCATGCCCTTCACTTGCCCCTTTAGGTACGTATGTGTAGTGACAGCTCCACTTGTGCCCATAAACCTTTTATTATAATCTCTTTAATTAACAATACCCAATTTATCCTAATTTGTTCTGTCTGATACATTCCTTGTTTTATGCACAGACACGCACACACACCCATATACATACATACATATATATTCTAGGATGTGAGGAAAGGCCATAGGCCCATACCTGACAGCCTCCACATCAAGGTAAAGTGAGTCAACTGTAATAGGATAGGCAGGAAAACACTTTTAGGGGGTGAATAGACTTGAAGGAAGTATGAAAAATGCTAATATGGGGATCACAATCAAGTTTCTCAGAGACTGCAATCATTTTACTGGTGGCAGGTAGGATGATAAATATCTGTCAATACTCAGAGCTTCAAATTATTCACCCTCCACATCTTCTCATTACAGCATAATGGAAGTTTAGGGAAATCAGGCATGATTTGGTCCAACCTACTCATTTTTCTGGAAGGGCCTATTTACTGCCTAAAACCAAATCCAAATACCTCATCTCCAGGTGTTCAATCAGGCTTGTTGCTGCCGTTTGGGGGTTTTATGAATTGCTTTGTTTTCTTCCCCCATGATTCTTCTCTAAATTCTACATAGTTACAATACAGCCTTTCATGAAAGAAAAACTAAAGACAATTTTAAATATGAGATTTTGGGGACCATTATTACTCTTATTAAAATCAGTGGCCTAAACAGTCCCGGGTAGCATCTAAGTTCAGGTTGATATTAATAAGAATCAGGAAAAAAACTGATTTTAAGAACAGCAATAATACTAATATATGTTGTGCATAAATTATCTGAGTATTTAAAAGTGGCTCAGAAAACATTAACCCCACTTTGCAGGGAGTTAAGCGTAAAATGAGTTTATCTCAATCTTTATGTTCCAACTTGCACTCCTCGGAATCCTCCTTCTCTGTTAAATACGTAAGATTGAGCAGTAGCTAAGCAGTATTCTTTTGAAAGAAAGAGCTACGGTGATAGAGAAATAAATATAGGGCTCAAAATGTTTTAGTCTTTTTGAGAATTTTGAGGTTTTTAGTTTTTTAAAAGGGGATAATGTTTTTTTTTTTCTTTATCAATGAAGAAGGAAAGCATCATAGTAACTTGCGTTGGCATTTTTGAGAGGCCACAGCTCTAGCCTTTTAGATTGCATGTGCATCTTCTCTAGTCCTAAGGGCTTAGATCCTGGTACAAAAACTTCCTGAATGCAGACACAGCTTTTAAGAGTCATTTGATGAATTACAGAGCCAAAAACCTCAAAGAGAACTCTAAATGAGAAAGCTATAACAATCTACAAATATTTGAAAAACCACCATATGTCAAATGAAGTAGCCATTTTTTTGGCTTAGTTCTTAGGGAGCAAGAAAAAAGAAACCCTTCTATTAAGCTTTCTAACCAAGAAATTGATATTCTTCAAAATTAGCCAATTATTTTCACTAGTATAGAGATTCTTAACCTGGAATGCAGACTCTGATGGGAACATGAGGTGTTCAAAGAGCCCTTGACATTATATGCAAAATACTTTTAGGGTCAGAGTGCGTGAATTCCATTAGCTTCTCCAAGAGGCTCACAATGTAAAATTAGGTCTACCAAAAGAAGGTATGAAATCAGCCCGGATGAACATTTGTCAGGAGTGCTGAAGAGAAGAGAACTGCTTTAAGGTCAATTTTATAATCTACTGGTTACAGATAAGGTAAACAAGGCCTTCATGTGGTATGTGTTCCATCCTCTAACTACTCAGCAGTTACTTACGGTTATTTACGGGTGTCCCCCGGGCTCATATGGGTTGATTTGCTCAGAGTGGCAGTTTAAAAGGAGCATCTATTCTAACGCTGTAAGGGGAGAGACAATGGGATGTACTTTTTCCCAGTGCCTTCCCACAGTGTTAAACAGAAACTGCTATGTGAAGTGGAGGTTTCATTAATGGACTGATTAAGAGGATGTGGTCTAGAGCAAAGAATGACCAGCCCACGAGAGATGGGAAGAGCACTGGTCCCCAGACAGAACGCAAGCTGAAAATCAGAAGGCAGCGCACAAGGGTGATGCTGTGAGCCCAACTACTCTGAGCATGGGTGAATACAGCAGTGAAAAACAAGCGGAATGGACACTTTGTAATTTGATCCTTGGAGATTTGGAGTGGATCCTCGTCTGTTCTGTTCCCCACCCACACCCCAAACACTCAGACCTGTGTAATGAGTTAGCAGTAAACTGTCCTTGGGAGGATGGATCAGTTAAAACAGAAACAAGCCTAGAGCTCTTCACGCTTATCTGATTTCTACACAAATGCAGAATTTGACATTTAGAATTGCTGGGTGCCCACTGGGAGAGCCCAGCCATTGTGTCCTGCTATAAAAACATTTCCTTTGAAATTAGGATAGTATGTAAACTCATCCTTTAAGAGCTTTGTAGATCTCTTGCATTTGTTTCTTGGACCTGTTTGAATTTCTTTTAAATAGCCCGCTTAGAGAAAATACCTGGCACCAATTTAATGAAAAGGGATATCATTAATTTCTTCCTTTAAAAAAGGAAGGGCCCCTTTGGGAACACTGAGTCTTCGTGTATATTAGGTCAGACAAACCCAGCCTAATGTCTAAGGACACTGGCTGCTTTAATTGCTTGCTGCGAAACAGCTGAACAGACCCTTTTGGACAGTGAAGAAAGGAAATGGAGATCGGAGTCCGGCAGGGGGGACACGTATAGTCCTTATACTATCTGGGTGGAATGAAAGGAACTCCTCCCATTACACAAATTGCCAGACATGGGAAGTATCAACAGATTAGTCCCACTTCTCTTAAATGCAGTAAAGGTTCAAGGTGATAAACTCTTGAGACTTATGGTGACATTGAGGAAAAACCTAAGTACAGTTTATAGTAATCTTAACAGACTCCATAAATCTGGACAATTTGAAAGAAAAGGGGGGAGTTGTTAACTTGGAAATTGGCACTTTCAGAAGTGATTCTCATTTGAGGGGAGAGAGATCACAGCAGCAACAGCAGCTAAATGTTTATTAGGTGCTTACCTTGTGCCAGGCTTTATTCTCATGATTAAACCAATAATCTGGAGTCTTATTTTTGAAGGACAAGTCCTGACCTGGAGTTGCCTCAAAGCTGCCAGAGTATCGCACACATATAAACATACACACATTCAGTCTCTCTCTCTCTTACGAATGTGGATCAGAGACCAAGGAAGTTCAGGCTAATAAAAGGGCTAAATACCAGCAAAGTCATGGAAAGACAGGCCAAATGTAGGACTGGAAAGTTTTGGGGGTGGTGATGGGCAATGTTCAGAGAGAATCTGAAGGGCAGAGAGAGGGAGAGAGAGAATCCCAACCAGGCTCTGCACTGTCAGCGCAGAGCCCCACGCATGGCTAGATCCCATGAACAGTGAGATCACAATCTGAGCTGAAATTAAGAGTTGGATGCTTAAGCAACAGCCACCCAGGCACCCCCGTTTTAATAGTTTAATAAGAAATGTATCCATTCCTTTAAAAATAAAACAAGTGATTTGAATGTAAATCTAATAGCAGTTCAAGCTAAACAAAACACATTTACCTAGTGCCAGTAATCCTCAAGGCAAGGCTTTATGTCCCTTTTTTGCCTGTTTGCTTCTGAACCTAACCAGGATGGAGCCTGTGAAATCCTAAACTCCGACCAATACACAATCAAATGGCTGGGGCCTAACGTAACAGACTTCACAGTCTACAGCAGACTATAGAGCTAACCCATTGAGCTTTCTATTTTCCCTTGTTCCTTTGTAGAGCAAAGAGGAAAACACATGTAAGAAGCTAAAATGGCTGTCCAAAGAACCATCAAGAATACCCTGGGCCAAAATAGTGGTCCAGAGGCATTATTTCCCCAATTTCACCCTAGAATCCAGCTCTGTGTTGACCAACTGAGACTGTTTCTTCATCAGTAAAATGAGAGGGCTAAGGAGAAGTATCTCAAAGGCTTCTTATAATTCTAGATCCAGATAGACCGGGCCATAGAAACTTGGTAGAGAACTTACTCAGAGGAAGTGCTCTCATGAATAAGAAACAGAACCCCATGCAGGAGCAAACTTTTGTTGAATGCTTACTATATGCTAAGTATTGTGTTAAGCACTTTACATGCACACCCTATGTTATAGGCGTTTTTACTGCTATTTAACAGATGAGAAGAAGCACAGAGAAGTTAAGTAACTGTTATGAAGCAACCCAGATGCTCAGTAATAGAAGACTAGATTCGTAAACTAGGATACTCTATAGCAGTGAATATAAACAAGTTCATCTGGGGAGCACCTGGGTGGCTCAGTCAGTTGAGCATCTCACTTTGGCTCAGGTCATGATCTCATGGTTCATGGGTTCAAGCCCCACATCAGGCTCTGTGCTGACCACTAGCTCAGAGCCTGAAGCCTGCTTTGGATTCTGTATCTCTTTCTCCCTCTGTCCCTCCCCTGATCACTCTCTGTCTCTCAAAACTAAATAAAATGTAAAAAACAAAAACAAAAACAAAAACAAAAACAAAAACAAAACTTAAAAAAATTACAAAGATAAGTTCATCTTAAAAAAAATGTAATGTTAAGGAAAAAAGAAAAAGAAAACACTAGACACCAAAGAATACATGCTGTGTGATCCTCATAATGCAAAACTTAAAAACAGGCAAAATGGAACTCTGATATTTAGGATGCGTACGTGGGTAGTTAACGCTAAGAAAAAGACAGTCACAAGTCAGGAAAGGGTGGGCAAGATGATTCAGAGGCGTGGGCAAGTCCTCTCTGCGATATCAGTTGTGGTTATGTGTGTGCTTCCTTTATAATAATTCCTTACACTGTCCATCTCTGTTTTAAATGGTTTTTTTTGTAAGCATGTTACATTTCAGAATTTTAAAAACTATAAAAACAAGAACCAAAATCTCCTCTCTCACCCATGTGAACCTTCCCTGGTGTAGAAAGGGAACAGTCAGAGGGCTGGAAACACCTTTCTCCTCTCTGTGCCTGGCCCGTTCTCAATACCCTTCAGTTCTCAATGTTGGCTTAAGCCCGTGTGACCCTTCTCTACTCCTCTGAGACTCAGCATCCTTGTTTAGCTCAGCTCCCCTGCTCGCTCTTACTAACACCTCAGTCAAAGGAGATTTGATTTCAGAGTTACTTGTCCCTTTCTCTCTTAGAATGCAAACTTCACAAGAACAAACCTGGATCCTGCTGCCTGCAGGCACCCAACACAGTGCCTGCCACCTAGTAGGAGCTCAGTAGATACCTGCTGAGTATCTGAATGAATGATAATAAGGATGCATTTCACTCTCCCCCAGCCCTCTCTGAATTTAAGCCAATGATATTTCTTGTGCTAAATACAGTCTTTACTGGACGCTGACAACCCCAGTTTTCCTGGTCATTTCAGGAATTCTTGATACTTAAGGAGTATAAATAGCAAGGAAACCAGAAACATAGAAAAACGAAAACTAGGGGAAATCTTATGGTTCTACAGATAGTCATACAACCAAGTTTTTTTTCCTTGTTTAATTTTGGACTATGTCTCACCTCCCTATAGCAGTTAAAGTTGATTACATTTAATTTAGGGAACACCTTGTGTCAGGGTCTCATATGCTCAAAAACCAAGCAGATTACCTTGTTCCTCTCAGGCTACCCTTACCTTCTTGGGTGGGGAATGGATACTAAGCTAAGATGGGAGTCAGACTGATTAAAAAACATTTTCTCCCAGATTATATATACATAAAAAAATTAATTACTGCTCTACTAAAGATACCATTTAAAAAAATGAAAAGACAGGGCGTCTGGGTGGCTCAGTTGGTTAAGCGTCCAGCTTTGGCTGAGGTCATGATCTTGCAGTTCTTGGATTCGAGCCCCGTGTCCGGCTCTGTGCTGACAGCTAGCTCAGAGCCTGGAGCCTGCTTCGGATTCTGTGCCTCCCTCTGCTCTGACCCTCCCCTGCTCGCAGTGTCTCTCTCTGTCTCTCAAAAAAAAAAAAAAAACAAACCCACATAAAAAATGAAAAGACAAGCCAGCGACTGAGAGAAAGAGCTGTAACAGGTTTCTGACAAAGGTCTGGTATCCAAAATATGCAGAGAGAATTCTTAAAACTTAACAATAAGAAAATAAACACAATTCAAAACTGGGTAAAAGACCTGAAGAGATCCTTTGCCAAAGTTATACAGGTGGCAATTAACCATATGAAGTGTTGCTTCACATCATATGACATTAGGGAAATGTAAACTAAAACAATGAGATATTATGACACATCTATTAAAATGGCCAAAATCTGAAACACTGATAACACCAAATGCTGACAAGGATGCGGGGCAGCAGGAACTCTCAGTCGCTGCTGGTGAGCACAAAATAGTACAGCTATTGTGGGAGACAGTCTGGTAGCCTCTTACAAAGCTAAACATATTCTCACCATATAATCTAGCAATCACACTCATCAGTATTTACCCAAAAGAGTTGAAAACTTACATGCATGCAAAAACCCGAATGAAAGCATTTATCGCAGCTTTATTCTGTAATTGCCAAAACTTGGAAGCACCCAAAACATCCTTTAATAGGTGGATGGATAAACAAACTGTGGCATAGCCACACAATAGAATATTTTAAGCAATAAAAGAAATGGGCTCTCAAGCTACGCAAAGACATGGGAGAGCTCAAACACAGATTGCTAACTGAAAGAAGACAATTTGAAGAAGCTATGTACTGTATGAGTCCAACTGTATTTCCAGTCTGGTAAAAACAGAACTTGTAAACAGTAAAAAAAACCAAAAAGAAACAACAAAAACCAACCCACACCCTCCAAAATAGAGGTTGCCAGGAGCATAGGGGGTGGGCGGGAGGGGTAAATAAGTGGCCACATAAGGGATTTTGGGGCAAGTAAAACCACTCTGTGAAACTGTAGCAGTGATTACGTGTCATTATACATTTGTTAGAACTCAGACTGTTAAACATACAGAGTCAGCCCGAATATCACTTATGGACTTTAGTTAATGATAATCAATATTGGCTCATCGTTGTAACAACTGAGCCACAATAATGCAAGATGTTAAGAATACGGGAAACTTGGGGAGGGGAAGAAGTAAGGGAGTATATAAGAATTGTGTACCTTCTGTTCAATTTTCTGAAAACCCGAAACTACTAAAAGAAAAGTCTATTAATTAAAAAAAAAGTATCACTCCCAATCTTGGAAAATAAATGAAAATACAAAGAAGAAAAATCACTCCACTCCTTACTCCTACCGCTATATAACTGAATGTTTAATTTTAAAGTTGACAAGAATCCTTTAAAATAAAACAAATTAGGCAGCCAAGGCTAAGAGGGTAGTCTATAGAGTATGTGCTGTTTCAAATACATCAAGAAAAGAATTTAAAAATAAAATTCCTCTCAGCACGTTTTACAGCCATGCGTAGAGGGAGGGATACCATCAACATCCAATTCTGGAAGCCGAGGAGCCTAACTTGCCCCACACACCCTGCCTTGTGTTGTTTGGCAGCTGCACTCCTGATGTCCTGGGTCAATGCCAGAACCTAATTGGCATTGGCAAAAAGTGCGTCCTGACCTAACACACTCAGAAAAGCACTGGAAAAGTTCCTGCTCAGCTTTCCTCAGATACCTTTGCAGTAACAGTCTAGGCAGAACTAATGGCCCCAAACTATGCAACTCTGTAACATGGTTTAATGAGTTGCAGGAATGAGGAAAGGCTGTCTGTCACGAGACCTTCTCTGAGGTATGTGGCCTTGGAAATGGTGGCTGAGAAACTGACGTCTTGGGCTGTGGCCACCCCCCTTCTATCCTCCACTCCGCAGGCAAGGTGGGATCTCCTGCTCCAGCGGGTTGACGTGTGCATGGAGTGCGGCCCTCTGAGGACTGCATCCCTTCTTCCCTGTCAGCCAGAGCCCCAGACTTCAGGGGAGATGAGGAACCAAAATGAACCTTCTCCTTTGGCAGTTAACCTACAAAATTCCTCCCCAAAATCACAATTTTGGACAGAAGCCTCAATTGGGGTAATCTGCCATGACTGCAATTGATGTCCTGGCGTTCTGTTCGCATTCTCCAAAATTACAAAATAAAACAAGACAAAAACAAACCAACCCCAAGCCTAGATCTGGTAAAAATGATAAAAGCCTTTTGAGCAAAAGAAGAAAGGTATATAGTATATAATTCATATAAATAGGGCTAAATTAGAAATGTATTTGGGATTAGGAGAGCTATAATGTCCTCTCCTCTTCCTCCTTCCACCCTCCACCCTCATGCCCCAAAGCCTCAAACCGTGCAATCCTTATGCTGGCCTTGCCTAAAGTCTTTTGCAAAAAACCAGAACACAAACATCATGGTGATGATATACATATTAGAGATCTGTGCAAGTATTCAGATCTGGTGGGGTTTAGACCAATTTTGCCTTAAGGGGGGCTGGCAAAGGCTGGCAGAGTTAATAAAATAGAAATGACCTTTAAAAGCAATAATTCCTAATAATTTTAGAAATTGGGAAACTTTATAAAAATCTGGAACACTCCCCTCCTCCTCCTCTATAGAAAAGTTACAAGTAAATGTAACTTTGTTCTTGAGAATTTCCTGAGAATTTAATGAGACCACTTGAGATAAATAAGGACACTAGTGTATTCCCAAGCCTGCTTTGGAAAATATCAGCTGCAAAGACCAAGATATTAGAAATACATTAGTCCCTTAAGTGTCTTATTTCACTTCCTGGCCTGTGATTGATGTACAGTAGGCGCTCAATAAGTGTTTGCTGAATGAATAGAAAGCCTTAAACATACAGTTTACTTTTTCTGATTCAGTGTAGTATCAGAGAGATAGGGGACATCTAGAGCAGTGGTTCTCAAAGGCTGGTCCTCCGACCAGCAGCATGGAGTCACCCGGGAACTTGCTAACAATGCAAAATCCCCTCTTGGTTACTCTCCCCCGAAGGGAAACTGTGGAAATGGGCCCAGTGATTCTGATGCCCACTGAAGTCGGAGGACCACGTGTCCAAAAAGATCCTTCAATAAGGAGGTGTTTTTTTCCCCATGAACTTATATTTACTATTTGCTTATTTTAAAATTAATTAATTTTTAAATTTACATTCAGGTTAGTTAGCATATAGTGCAACAATGATTTCAGGAGGCGATTCCTTAATGCCCCTTGCCCATTTAGGCCACCCTCCCTCCCCCAATCCCTCTAGCAACCCTCTGTTTGTTCTCTATACTTAAGAGTTTTTTATGTTTCATTCCCTCCCTGTTTTTATATTATTTTTGCTTCCCTTCCTTTATGTTCATCTGTTTTGTATCTTAAATTCTGAGATTATTTTCTGTCTTTCTCTGAAAAATTTCACTTAGCATAAAACCCTCTAGTTGCAAATGGCAAGTTTTCATTCTTTTTGATTACCAAGTAATACTCCACTGTGTGTGTGTGTGTGTGTGTGTGTGTGTGTATACACACCACATCTTCTTTATCCACTCATCTGTTGATGGACATTTGGGTTCTTTCTCTACTTTGGCTATTGTTGATAGCTGCTATGAACATTGAGGTCCATGTGCCCCTTCGAAATGCACACCTGTATCCAACAAGGAGGTGTTTTTTCCTACTTCCTGTGCTAACAGTAAGAATTCTATGTCTGTAATCCCTTTACTATCCCACTGAGGAAAGTCCTGAGACAGGCTTTATCAGTCTCACTGACGAGGGTTTACGGTAAATTCTGTGGCACACAGGCTAGAAGAAAAGATGTCTCAGCCCAATGGGAGCCGAAAAGAAAGGGATTCAGAGCACCACGGACTACACAAGAAAGGCCTCAAAGTCTCAGGTCTGGCATTCTCTGATGGCACCGGATGCAGGCCTGAGAGGCCCAAGGAGCCTTCCCTCCATGTAGGGTTTGGTTTCTGTGTGCTTCCCCAACAGGGATCATGCTGCCTTTGGGACTCTGTGGTAGGAACATGCTCTCACTGTCAAATGGGTGACGTCTGAGCTCTTTATGATCAGAGTGCTTGCTGTCTGGCAAGCTGCATGTGACTCCTTCCAACAGGCAGGCGGTGTGAGGCAATTCTGTCACATGGATCTAAGGCTTTGTCTTGCCTGATACAGAGATCTAATTTAAAAACATCAAGTCAACTTTTACTGTTGTAATAGGGTCGGCAACTGGTCCCGGTTTGTCTGGGTTTGTCCTAGTGTTAGCACTGAAAATCCACATCTTGGAAAACTGAGATGTATGGCTAACCTAGGATTAAGAGCGCCAAGGACAGGGGCGCCTGGGGGCTCAGTCGATTAAACATCTGACTTCAGCTCAGGTCATGGTCTCACAGTTCATGAATTTGAGCCCTGTGTCAGGCTCTGTGCTGATACCTCGGAGCCTGGAACCTGCATTGTATTCTGTCTCCCCCTCTCTCTGCCCCTTCCCCACTGGTACTCTGGCCTCTCAAGAATAAATAAACATTAAAAAAATTATAAAAAAAGAGTTCCAAGGATAATTGGGGTGCCTGGGTGGCTTAGTTGGTTAAGCGACCAACTCCTGATTTCAGCTCAGGTCATGATCTCATGGTTTGTGGGTTTGAGCCCTGCATCGGGCTCCATGCTGACAGTTTGGAACTTGCTTGGGATCCTCTCTCTGCCCCTGTTTCACTCACACACACACTCTCTCCCTCTCAAAATAAATAAATAAACTTTAAGAAAAAAGAGTTCCAAGGATAAACTAGAGCCCAAATATGCCTTCTGATAGCTGAACCAATGCCAAAATTAGTGAGTTAGTAATGAGGAACAAGAAAGATAAGGAGAAATAATGAAGGAGATGGCATTAGACTGGATGGAAATGGGGAGTGGGCAGGCCATGAAAGATGGGAAATCAGATCACTTGACCTGACTTGGATAATTTCTGAGGCTCCACACAGCGCAGCGTGGGGCACGGCCAGCTGCGCTCCCTGCAGGAGGCTGGCGCAACCCCATGTGCCCCTCCGCTCCCTACCAATGGGCCATGCTCCATCTTTAAGACCCGATTTAAAGTTACTCTCAGCAAGTGCAATGACTTTCTGACCTTCAAAAAGAAATTTGGGGGCATCCGGCTGGCTCAGTTGAAAGAGCATGGGACTCTTGATCTCAAAGTTATGAGTTTGAGCCCTATAATGGGGATAGAGATTACTTAACAAAAGTTAAAATAAAAAAAACAAAAGAAGTAGTACTGACTTCAGTCATCTTGCTCCTTCCCCTTCTACTATTCTCCTTGCTCTCCCAGCTCCCACCACACAGGCTTCTTTCTACTCCTCACCTAATCCATGCATGCCTCAGGGCCTTTGCCATAGGTATTCCCTTTGCCTGGAATGCTCTACCTCGGGGCTAATTAGCTCACCACTTTCAAGCCTTCTCAGTAAAGCTCACCCAAACCACCCTATGTAAAAGCACAACCATTCCCCAACCCTGGCTCGCACACTTTGGCCCGTCCTAATCTCCCTTGTGCTATTAACACTTGGCCCTTCTAACATCCCATACTCTGACTTTTGTATTATGCTTATTGTTTATGATCAACTCCCTCTGCTGAAACATAGCGCTATGAGGACAGGATTTTTTTTTTACTGCCATTTCCCGATGTTCCCTGATAAACACATGCCTAGAACAGTGCTCGTGATGTATGGGTCTTTGGGCTGACTCCCTGCAACCTGTCCCAACAAGATTAGGAAAGAAATTATAGTAAGAAATTTAGAAAAGTTTAGATCAATTTGATACTGACACAACATCCAAATATGTGACTGTTTATCTAGAAGGATGCCTTTGAAAAATATGGGTTTGAACTGTGTGGGTCCACTTTTATATGTTTTTTTCCCAATAAGTATACTGGAAAAAATTTTGGGATTTGCAACAACTTGACAATACTCTCAGATGAACTGCACAGATTAGAAATACTGAAAAAGTTAAGAGAAAGTTAGGTATTGCTATAAGAATACAGTATATAACATACATCATATGTGTTGACCAACTACTTATGTTATGAGTGAGGCTTCAGGTCAACAGTAGGCTATTATTAAATTCTTGATGAATCAAAAGTTAGACATGGATTTTGATTGCACAGAGCTCAGCAACCCTACCCCTGCATTGCTGAAGGGTCAACTATAATTCATTTCTACTGTGTTCATGAAAGTATCTGGCTGGGCAAATTAGAAATTAAAACAATGAATCCCAAACTAGTCTTTTAAAATAGTGTGAGAAATCCTGGCACAGGACAGTTGCTGTCCCTCAGCAAGTGTTAATAATTGTGGAGTAAATAAAAGAATAAATAAATACAAGGACAAATGTCTAAAGAATACATTTTTAAGCAGTAAAATCAGCTCAGGTCTGTACATATGCCTATCAGTCTACTTACACAATTTCACTGCTTGGATTAGTAGCAAAGTGATTTGTATTATGCACTTCCTGGGTATATTGTGTTTTCCTCTCCTATGTTTAGAATGAGTCAGGCTCAAATGGACCAATTAAGGACACTTCTGAGACTGTCTAAGGGGTGGAAGACAGATGTTGTACAAGCTCCACATCTGTACACTTCTTTGCATGCCTGCCCTGAGCAGAGCTGGCCTGAGTAACTAGATTATTCCCTGCCTCCCTCCACCTCCCATCCCACCAGACTATTTCACGGAACAGTGAAGTTATTAGCACTCATAGCAAGTTAGAAGGCAAACTTGTTGGTTGTTAGTGGGTTTTTTTTTTTCTTACACTGAAAAGATCACAATATTCTCATTCAGTCTGTCAGAGAAAGTTGGGTTGAAATAGTGTGTAATTCAAGGCCAAAAGTTAAACACAAAGGAATAACTTGTTAAAATGTCTCCTACAGAATATACTCTTGTTCCTGCAGCTGATCACCTTGAAAACATAAAATTGGAAAGCTTTTGTTCTTCAGTCCATCTTTGTTGTCTTCTATGGTCAGGGGGAATTTGATTTACATAATATGTTTTCCTGCCTAAACCTTTCCCTCTCTCCCTACCCAAAACAACAGCAACAAAATGAAACAGCTTGTATCATTTTAACTTGTTCCACCCGTATGCTATACCTATTTCGGGGTGACTAAGAGACATTTGCTTTGTTCCAGGATTATTAAAAACACATTTTAAAACTTTTTCTGACTCATTCAAGAGCTTCATTACATTCTTGCTTCTATTATATTTCATCATGGCTTTGGATGCTCAAGAATTCAGTCAGAGGATGTAGATGAGGCTGTGAGGAGAGAATACAGAAATGAAAAGATATAATCCCAGAGAGTTAAAAACCTAGTAGATGAATGAAAATAATTAAAATTAAGGCAGGATGTGATAAGTACTACAAGAAAAGCCAAAGGACACAGAAGAGGGAACCACTGGAAACTCAAGAATGGAGAAGACTGAATGTGAACAGGGAAGAAGGAGGGGGGCAGAGGGAGTAGCGTGAGCAAAATCACAGAGGTGAGGAAGGATACTCGGCAGGCTTGGAGAACAGAGAATACTTTGGATAATTCTGAGGCACAGAATGAGGAAGAGAAATCTGTGGGAGAGAGAGCTAGGAAGGAAAATTAAGCCCGTAACAGAGATAGCCTTGAATATCATGCCAAGAAGTTTAGAGTTAATGCTGAAGCAATAAGGAACCACAGAGGAATATGGAGGAAGGGAATGTTAAGATCAGGATATGCTTCAGAAAAGCTCCTCAAGGATCTGTGCATAAGAGAAGTTGAAGGAGGAAAGGAATGGAAGCAGGAAGACTACTTAGGATGCTATTTACATGAGTGTAAGGAGAAGTAATGGTGATGGAGACAGACCCACGAGAAAACCAAATAGATTAGAAGGAAAACACAATTGTGAGAGGAAAGTGGATATGAGCCCTTTATAGGAAGTCAGATGTATAAATTATTAATAAGTTTGACTTTGAGGATACTTTCCTAACTACTAGGATATAGGACTGTAATCCAACAAGTCTCTTTAATAGTTAATTCCAACATAACATATTATTACTCTCTCTAAACTCCCACCAAAGTTTAGGGCCTTAAAATAATTTGCATTTATATACTATCAATAGTAATAATTACCACAGCAGCAGAAACAATGTACCCCTACCATGAACCAGACACCACACTATACATACTATTAGCTCACTGAATCCTCAGTACAACCCCTCACCTGTGAATTACTATTTCCCTCATTTTAAATGTGTGGGTGCTAAGATAAGGAGTTGTTTCATAACTTGATTAACACTACACAGGAGAACACAGATTTGAATCCAGGTAGGTCTCACTCCGGAATCTGTGCCTTTGGCTACTCAATCATACTTAAAATTTTTATTTTTACACGTATTTTAAAGTAGAATGCCAAAAGATAACAAATATCAGGTGGGAAAAATAGAAAACAAACAGCAAAAATGATAGACTCAAACCAAAATAGATCAATAAACATGTTAAATGTAAATGGTCTAAACAACCCAATTAAAAGGTAGAGATTATTTGGATAGAGAACAATGCGAAGCAAATTCGTGAGTAATGGATTCTGCTTTCCCCTAAGTTTTTCCCTTTTTTGCACTATTCCTACCCCTACCATACAGTCTTTTCCCTAAGTTTTCCTCTTTTTTGCACTACTTCCTATCCCTGCCTCATTGTGGCCTTATTTCTGAATGCATCTGGCTGTGTGGGAACCCTGACTACTGTGGGGAAAATATTCTCTTCAACAGATTTATCATTTTCTTCATATCCATTTAAAAAGTTCTGCTATCATACACTCGTCTTCTCTTGTCTCTTCCCAAGAGCTTAAGTTCCATATGTACTGAAGGCCCACACATTTATTGTGCATTTCCCACTTCATATTGTACTACTTTATCATTGAAAAACAGGCTAAGAAGAAATTTGGAGAGACCTGAGAATCTATTGCTCACTTCAGAAAAATAAGCGAGGTTGACATTAAGCGTAATGTCAGTATTTTAAGTTGAAAAGGTTTTCTTTGGGATGGTCCACACGATTCTTAGTATCTTCTGGTTCATAAATATTTCTTGTCATCATGTTTCTATTTTATCTTCCAGAAGTACTGATTAGAGACACACATAAGCTCTCAAACTTTCACCATATTCTAAAGCCAAGAATTTAGAAAAGAGGTCATAAATAGCTATTTCCCAAAGGAGAGTGGCAAGATGTGTGTATTCTTGCTGAAAGAATGGTAGTGTTGCCAAGAGAGCAGAACTACTCTCTTAACCCATATGCTTGACCAGGCCCTAGATTTTGACCCAGAATGATCTGCTCCACTGAGGTTCTTAACAGATAAAGGGAAATAAAGGGAAATAATAGCCTTTGATATTCATTTTCTTCCCTCAGAGAAGTAAACTTGAGCGGCATGAGAAGGCAGTAAACAGGCACCTTTAATCCAGCCTTTATGGCTGTGCAAACCTGAACTTTTTGCTAACATTAGGTCATATTACTATCTGAGTCCTACCTTCTAGACAGTCCCGCCTAAACAGCGCATCAAAAAGTATACAAGCGCGCAAAGGGTAGAAGCAGCATGTGATTCAAAATGTTCTTACCAGGTTTTGCAGGGGCTCCCCTGGAGGGACTCAGTCCTGGGCGACCTGGGGCAGCATGGCATGTCTGGGAAGACAGCAAATCAGTCCCAGAAACGAAATGCTTCAGAAAGACCCAGTAAGAGAAACACTACTTTTATCTTCTGATGAAACAGCCTTAAGGGCATAGCTTCCATTTAACTAAGGGACCTTTAACCCTGATGATATGGGGAAGAAGCTAAGTATATTGAGGTTATATTGTGAGGCCCCCCCCCGCCTTAGAATTGAGTGGAGGTCCTCCCCTTGGGGCAATTCGTACCAAAGTCTCAGCACCTTTTGCTTAATTCATTTATTTCTTCCTCTGAACAAGTCAACCTAGCCCCCTCTTAAATTAATTATAGTCCAGAATATAAAAAAACAGCTCTGTGCTGGTTTTCTCCTATGCTTAATTTTTATCCCTAAGAAAGAAAAAAGAAAACCTATAGGAAGGTATTAATCTACTTAACATTTCTAAGTACATCATCCAAAGGATTTTGTTTTTTTAATCTTACATATGCTCAGCAGAGTTACTGGCAAAAACTGTACATTTTCTTCATTTCATCCTTTCAACATCAAATAGTAGGCAGCAAAAATTGGATCAGACTTCAAAGCCTGCTGTGGGCTCCAAGTCACAGAGAGACGCCTCCATTTCACATATTGAATTCGAGCAGGATATCAAAGTGCTACCAAAGAACCTCGGGTCCTTACTCAAAAAGAGGCTCTAACATCTGTAGAGAGTGGAGTGCACAGACAAATCACCTCAGGGAGCAGCTAGCATTTATTCTCAGCAGCAAATTTCCAGGCTTTTGATTCTCTCTTCACTGTACCTCCCTGTCTTTCTGCTGAACCAAAGTTCTTTAGCAAGCTGGGCTTTTGTCTCAAAGACTTCAAAATAACCACTAACAGTTTCATGTTTGGATGACCTGACCAAGCGGCCACAGACAGGCTTCCCAACCACCAACTTGGACAAGTCTAAACGCTACACAGTCGCTTCAGAATCAAGGTATCCAGCTACCTTATTTGGACGTCCTGTGAAGACATCATGCCCTTTTGGAGAACACTGGGCTTGTGGATGCCTAAAAAGAAAAAAAATTAATACTTTTTAAAAGGCTTGAAATAATTTTTAAGAATTTAAAGAGGACTGTTTTCCTACAAAGATAGATCAGAACACATTCTTAACAAGTTCCCATTGTCTCCCATTCTAGTCCTTGGTTAAAAGAACACGGTCAATTCAAGAAAATGCATCCAGGGGCGCCTGGGTGGCTCAGCTGGTTAAGTGTCTGATTTCAGCTCAGGTCATGATCTCGCAGTTTGTGGGTTCAAGCCTCTTGTCTGGCTCTCTGCTGACAGCTCAGGACCCCTGGAGCCTGCTTCAGATTCTGTGTCTCCCCTTCTCTCTGCACCTCCCCTGCTCATGTTCTGTCTCTCTGTTTCTCAATAATAGATGTTAAAAATTTGTTCGAAAAAAAAAAAAAAGAAAATGCATCCTATTAGGTGTTGCTGCTATATCCACAGTCACCCTGAGGGCCTAAGACTGAAGAAGCAGCCCTTTTTAAAGTTGTGTGATACAATTTAGTTCACTAGTAGGCATTTCCAGACTTTACCAAGAAGCCAACAAAACTGATACTAAGGTTATAACTTCTCAGCCAGCACATTAATCACATTAATTGTTAAATAATTCCAAATAGATTCTGTAGTCAAATAAGTATGGGAAATGCTGAGTTGTACAGTTAAGAGGCTTCCTTAGTGTAGGAATGATCTTTTACAGTCACAGTATTCATTTATGGATTCCTAAGGTGCAGGGGTTAGTTGGGGGGGGAGTGGGGAGGGGTACAAAGTTTCTTAAACTAATTTAACCAAGCAACTCAAAAAGTGATAAACTACTAAGGTGCCTGGGTAGTTCAGTCGGTTAAGCATCTGACTCTTGATTTCGGCTCGGGTCATGGTCTCATAGCTACGCTGAGCCCCATATTGGGCTCTGTGCTGACAGTATGGAGCCTGCTTGGGATTCTCTCTCTCTCCTCCTCTCTCTCTCTCTGTCCCTCCCTGACTTGTTCGCATGCATTCTCTCTCAGAATAAATAAACTTTAAAAAAGTGATAAACTACTAACATCTATTAAAATATTAATGTTTCATGGAGGAAAGTCTGGAAAAATGAATTTTACTGTGTCCCCAATTTCTATTATCACACTGTATAAAAGTGTGATAATTATAACTCACTGTTAAAATATGAGCTGGCCCTTTCAGTTGGACCCCAACAGAGTGGAAAGCACTGATTAGGGAAAAGGAAATCTGGATTCTAACTCCTGCCTCAAGGTCTCTGGGGTCTCTTTCTCTCCCCCCCGCCCCCACACTCACTCACTCACACATTCAGACATAACTGGGGAAACGTCTTTAGTATTCTGGGTTCTAGTTTTCCTCATCTGTAAAATGAAGTGATTGAGATTAGCTATTCCTAAGGTCTCTTCTAGCTCTCTATTAAAAATCTTATTCCTTATTTAAACTGATCAATTCATTTTCTGAATTTTCTGTGAACAGTTCATGGATTTACATTCAAAATTCATCTATAAATAGAGGATAAGCAATATCTCCATTAAAAAAATACCACATCAGTACCTGGGGGGAGAGAGGACAATAAAGATACATTGATTTTTGTGTATATTTGTTTATTATATGACTCCCACTATGGAATGTAAGTTCTAAGAAGGCAGGGAACAGATCTACTTTATTTTATACTCTATATCAGTACCGAACCCTAGTGGCTGGTATGTTGTAAGGATTCAGTAAATTTTTGACAAGAATGAATAGAGGAATGACTAGTGGACCCCCAAAACATGGGCCATGAAGATCAGGTTTAAAATACCCTTAACATTAACATTAAGTTAATGAGCTTTTATATAACACTTCATATTTTTAAAAATGCGTTTATATATCTAATGAGAGTTTCACAACCATTTGAGCTAAGTACTTTAACTGTTCCCATTATATAAATGAAGAAACTGTAGTTCAGAGAGAGTCACAGGGATCATGTGACCGACTGGCAGAACTAAGACACTGACCTCTGTTGGTCTAACTCCAAATCCTCTGTCTTCCTCTGAAACTGGACACTCTCTGTGCCCTTTGGTTTCTATGCATCAGCCCGAGGAACTCATTCCTGTCAGCTGAGGCAAGGCCCAAAGGCTCTGGGACACCTAAGGGACAGATGGACTCTGAGGTCCTCTAGGAGTCCTGGTAAGGTCTGGAGAAAATCTAAGAAGGAGACTTTAGCTGTCACATTACTATGGGCACTCTAATTTTTGCCCTCCCTGCCCCAACGCAGAAAGGAAACCTCTTAAGAACTCCACTCACTTGCATGGCTTTCTAGGATCCAAAGCCAAGGACAGATTTCTTACAACTCTCTGCAGAGGGTAAGTCCATCCGTTTGACCCTCCCCCTAATTCAAGCCTTTGGAAGAATCTAAGGCAGCTCAATATAATGTTTATATGTGTTACTTGGTTTTATAAAAGTGAGGTGGAGTGGGTAGTGCCTATAGGCAAATAGATTAGAAAATCCCTGATTAAACAAATACTTGATTAAAGCAGGTTTCTCTCCTAAGAGGATTTCTGGAAACTTTAACTTAATCCTATGCACAATGAAATCGCACCAGCGGAAAAGAATACACAGCATTTCCCAGATGTTATCTTAATGTCAGCCATCTCCCAGTGAGTGTGTCAGAGGCCTACAGTGCTTATGCCTTAGGAAATACTGATATGATCCGCCCTTCTTTGAAACAAATTCCAATATGCCTTTAAAAAATAGTATAAGTGAGTTTTCTTCAAAAGTCTAACTTGCAGGCAATTTTATCAGATGTGTTGTCATATGCCTCAAGGACTTGAGACTGGCAGTGAATGATAATGCTCCACAAGCTGTCACCTCCAAAATAAGGAAAAGCACAATAATAAAAAATAGCCAATGTTCACTACATACATACAGGTTACCAGGCATCTGCCAAAGAATGGATACACAGTTATCTCATATAGTATTTCCGACAACCACGTGAATTTGGTTCTACTTTTTAATACTCATTTTACAGGTGAGGGAATCAAGGCTCAAGAAATGAATGATTTGGTTCATGTCATAACTAGTCCATAAATAGACACCAGAATTTTGACAAAGTACAACATCGATTCATGATAAAAATCTTCAAATAAAGTAGGTTTAGAAGGAACATACCTCAATATAATAAGGGCCATATATGAAAGAGACACAGCAAACATCATCCTCAATAAGGAAAAGCTGAGAGCTTTTCCCTTAAGGTCAGGAACAAGACAAGGATCTCCACTCTTGTCACTTTTATTCAACATAGTACTGGAAGTCCTAGCCGCAGCAATCAGACAACAAAGAAATGACAGGCATCCAAAACATTAAAGAAGAAGTAAAACTTTCACTATTGCAGACGTCATGATACTATATATAGAAAACCTGAAAGACTCTACCAAAAAAATATTAGAACTGACAAATGAATCTAGTAAAGTCACAATATACAAAACTAATGTGCAGAAATCTGTTGTATTTCTATACACAAATAACAAAGCAGCAGAAAAATTAAGAAAATACTCCCATTTATAATTGCACCCAAAATATTAAGATGCCTAGGAATAAACTTAAGAGGTGAAAGATCTATACTCTGAAAACTATAAAACACCATTGAAAGAAATTGCAGATGACACAAAGAAATGGAAAAATATTCCATGCTCATGGGCTGGAAGAACCAATACTGTTAAAGTGTCTATGCAACCAAAGCAATCTACAGATTTAATGCAACTCATATAAAAACACCATAGCATTTTCACAGAACTAAAACACACAATTCTAAAATTTGCTTGGAGCCACAAAAGACCCCAAATAACCAAAGCAATCTTAAACAGAAAAGCAAAGATGGAGACATCACAATTCTGGATTCAAGTTATATTACAAAGTTGTAGTCATCAAAACAGTATGGTACTGGCATAAAAACAGACACATAGGTCAATGGAACAGAATAGAAAACCCAAAAATGAACTCACACCTATCCAGTCAATTAATCTTTTATAAAGCAGTAAAGAATATCCAATGGGAAAAGAAGAGTTTCTTGAGCAAATTATGTTAGGAAAACTGGATACCAACATGCAAAAGAAAGAAACTGGACCACTTTTTTACACCATATACAAAAATAAATTCAAAATGGGTTAAGAACCTAAATGCATGATCTGAAGCCATTAAAATCCTAAAAGAGGACACAGGTAGTAACCTCTTTGACAATGGGTGTTAGCAACTTTTTTCTAGATTATGTCTCCTGAGGCAAGGGAAACAAAAGCACAAATAAACTATTGGGACTAAATCAAAACAAAAAGCTTCTGCACAGTGAAGGAAACAATCAACAAAACTAAAAAACAACCTATGGAATTAGAGAAGATATTTGCAAATGACATATCTGATAGTATCCAAAATATATAAACTTATAATACTCAACACCCAAAAAGCAAATAGTACAATTAAAATTGGGCAGAAGATATGAACTGACATTTCTCCAAAGAAGACATTCAGAGGGCCAACAGAGACATGAAAAGATCTTCGTTATCACTCATCATCAGGGAAATGCAAATCAAAACTCCAATGAGATAATAACCTCATATCTGTTAGAATGGCTAAAATAGAAAACACAAGAAACAGCACATGTTGGGGAGGATGTGGGGGAAAAAGGAACCCTCTTGCACTGTTGAGGAAAATGCCAATTGGTGCAGCTGCCCTGGAAAACAGTATGGAGGTTCATCAAAAAGTTAAAAATAGAACTACTCTAGGATCCATCAGTTGTACTACTGGGTATTTACCCAAAGAATACAAAAACACTGATTCAAAGGGATACATTCACCTATGTTTAGAGTAGCATTATTTATAATAGCCAAGATATGGAATCAGCCCAAATGTCCTTCAATAGGCGAATGGATACAGAAGATGCAATACACACACACACACACACACACACACACACACACACACACACACACACAATGGAATATTACTCAGCCATAAAAAAGAATGAAATCTTTCCACTTGCAATGACATAGATGGAGGTAGAGAGTATAATGCTAAGCAAAATAAGTCAGAGAAAGACAAACACCATGTGCCATATGATTTAATTCATATGTGGAATTTAAGAAACAAAACAAATGAGCAAAGGGGGGAGAAAAACAGAGAGGGAGAGAGACAAACCAAGAAACAGACTCTTAATTATAGAGAAGAAACTGATGATTACCAGAAGGGAGGTGGGTGTAGGATTGAGTTAAACAGATAATGAAGATTAAGGAGGGCACTTTTCATGATGAGCACAGGGTGATGTATATACTTGTTGAATCACTACATTGTATACCTGAAATGAACACAACACTGCATATCAACTGTAATTAAAATAAAAACTTAAAAAAAATAGAGCATAAAATGTGCTGACATAGAAAAGGAACCTCCAACAGGAAATTATTGATTTAGGAAAGGACTGTCAATTGTTCATAAAACCTTCAGACAAGTGGTTGATAGTGAATAGGACATTCATATGGTCCCAAAGCACCACCACACAGAGTCCTCTTTCAAGTCACAAGGAGAGCAAGGTTTAACAGAACATGGGAGAAAGCAGAAGGTCACCATCTTAATCCAGTGCCCGTCTTAGCACCACCAGCCACAATAGTATTGTCTTGTGATGTGAGGCAGTATGAAGGCTTCAGCCATCATCTATGACATTTCTATTTTTTGTTTCGGTCAAAAACATCTAGCTTGAATGTAATCAAAGCTTTAAATCTAACTTACAGTTTACCCAGAACATAGGATATAGAGGAACAAGATAAGACCATGAAGTATCAAGCAGACAAATACAGAAGGTGAGCTATTTTATGGGATAATTAGCTCAACATCTTAAAAAGTGTCATGAGAAAGTGAGTATTATGTATTAAATGAGATTTAGGGACATAACAATTCAGTGCAAGGTAAGGACCTAAACTGGACCCTGGCTTGTACAAAAAGGTGTAAAGGATGTTCTTAGGACAACTGAAAAATTTTGACCAAGAATTGGTATTAGATGATATTAAAAAATTATTAATTTTTATTATTTTATTTTACTAAGTAGGCTCCATGACCAATGTGGGTCTTGAATTCACAACCTCAAGAATGAGAGTCCCATTGTCTACTGACTGAGCTAGCCAGGCACTCCAGGAATTATTCAGTTTTAAAGTGTGATATTATTGGGGTGCCTGGGTGGCTCAGTTGGTTAAGCATCCAACTTCAGTTCAGGTCACAATCTCCTGGTTCATGGGTTCAAGCCTTACCTCAAACTCTGTGCTGACAGCTCAGAGCCTAGAGCCTGCTTCAGATTCTGTGTCTCCCTCTCTCTCCACCTCTCCTCCACTCATGCTCTGTCTCTCTCAAAAAATTTTTTTTTAATTTAAAAAATAAAGTGTGGCATTATTTTGAAACTATAGAGAAATTTTAAAATACAATACTGTCCTCAGCCTCCATTAGGAATCACAGGCGAAATGGCAGTGACTAGGAAGCAGTTGTGCATCTACATTTGATTCCTTACGTATTCCAAGGGCTCTCCGAGCCTCTCTGAAGCCATGACTAAAGTCTTAAGCAGATTGCCTCCAGGGCTGGCAGCTCTGCTGCTTTGCTGCAGTCAGTTCACTCAGCTGTGGGTTCTGGGGGACATAGAAAATCTCACGCCTCAGGGACAACGTTTCCGCTGGGCATCTGTCCTGAAAAAGCCCCCCAAATGAAACTCACATCTAATTCTTTGTTAAACCCTCATCCCAGGGTGACTGGATGAGAGGCCGGGTGCAGGCTGGCTCCCGAGTGCCTGGCTGCTGAGAATGTCCTGGCATCTTTCTTCTACAGCAAAGGTCCATGGGGCCAGCTGGCTTTGTCATGCTGGGCTGGCAGCACTGGGGAAGTCACCGCACTCCAAAACCAGGTCTCAGCTTTAACAGGCTCCAAAATTCAGTTTGCCAGTTCACTGAAGGGTGATGAATTTTTCAGAGTGGAGGTGTATGAACCAAATTCACAAGAGTCATGTTTGAAAAGTAGAATGCCAGTGTGTGGTTTTCTAGGGAGTAGTATAACCCGGACCCGACTTTCCCCTCACTATACACCCTGGAGGCTGATTTATGCATTGGAATGAAAGGAAAGTGCTCTGTGTGAACTGTGAGGATCTGATCCATCAATCTGGTCTCAAGACTGGCTTTCTCCTGCTTTAGGGTTAGAATCAGTAACTTTTCTTGGATGGAACTAGAGACATACTGGTTTACTCTCTGACTGTTTTATAAACTTCATTTAAATTTCTTTTTGCAGTTTTCATTAACTTTGATAAAACTTGCCAGATTACATCTTATCTTTTATCAATTATAATTTAGAAGGACTTGTAGACAAACTGAGAAACCCATTAGTCGTTCACACTTGAAAGTATATTCTAATTTCAAAACAGGATAGGTTGCAGCTAATTCATTGTGGGTTGATTTCTGTTAGCCTCCCGCTGTCTCTAGATTTCTGAGTGGTTCTCATTGTAAATTCGTGTGTCTTCTGTGGTAGCCCTGGGAGAAAGGCTAATCAGCATAACCAAGCAAATTTGTTCCTGCTTCTTGGATAGCTCTGAAAAAAAAATCTGTTGTATATGAAGCTCCTAATACGATGAGGTCAATTTCTTGTTCCCAAGAAGCACCAGACAAAAGATATGCTCAGACCAAGATATTTTAATGTAGTAGGATCCCCATGAATCTTGGGGAAGGCACACTTGAGATAAATAAAGTCATACAATGTTCCTTATGGAAATTACCATGAAGGATAATAGAAAACATAAACATCTTTGCAAATGGTTTCAATAAGTTCAAGGTAAGGTAAATAAAGACATTTTTAAAAATGACATTGGAGAAAAAGACACCGTCCTTTGTAAAAGATCCCGAGCTGACCTGAGCACTAACAGGGTTTCCATGTGAACTGGCCACAGGTCAAACCCCAACCAGCAACTGAAGAATTCTTATTTAGCTCTTACATGGAATCTGAACATCTGAGGACTGAGGGTATAAATGTGGAACACCACCAAATCCGAATCTCCCCATACTGTCACTGTGCATTTACTCTTCCCTGATTTGCATCAGCTATGGGTCTATTCATACTCTTCTTACTGCTTATGTTTATTAAAATGGCTTTGAAGGTACAGAGGATTGGAAGAATAGAAAATGTTCTAAGAACACAGATTTTCATGTTAAGGTACTCAAAATGTATAAGATAATGCACACTGTATTACAAAATTTGGAAAGCTAGGATTTCTAGAATGCTTTTGTTTTCTATCACCACCATCACAATAAATAACCATTTGCTAAGCGTTCACTAAACCTCATCAGGGTTATATTCATGCTTCTGTGCTTTTATCTGGAATGTCGTCTCCTCTCTGACACACACCTGGCCATTGCACCCTGACCTTTTAGCTGGGTGTCAACTCCTTAGAAGAGCTTTTCCTGCCCCATCCCCATCCAGGCCATCTCTTGTACTCTGGGCAGAGTTGGAGGCGCCCTGTTGCATTTCCACACTGAAAACTTTCTATTATAACTAACTCATCTGGTGCCACATGCTGACCAATTAAGAGTGTCTGCAAATCATCTAGTGAAGGTGGGCTTTATCAAATTATGGTCAAGAAGGGAGAGCCAAGAGAACATGCCATCTTGGCTTTTGAGACCTCAAAGCTGTGCTCGTCAGTTTTGTCTTTTCTTCTTTAATTTTTAGTTGAAGATTCTCCAAATTCCCAAGAGGCCTGAATATTCACCAATCACTGATCAATGAAAGTGTAGTAATCTTTGACTTTCTCCCCAAAATAAATGACTAAAAGAACTGGTGGCAAAATGTTTCCCATTTTTTCTCCTGAGTAAACAAGAATTTTTTTTTCTGGTTAAAAAATAACATAGAAGGGAGCCTGGGTGACTCAGTTGGTTGAGTGTCCTGCTCTTGACTCTTGATTTCAGCTCAGGTCATGATCTCACAGTTTTGTGAGTTTAAGCCCTGTGTCTGGCTCTACTCTGACAGCACAGAGCCTGCTTCGGATTCTCCCTCTCTCTCTCTGCTCCTCCCCCACTTGCACTCTCTCTGTCTCTCTCTCTCTTGCTAAAGAAATAATAAAGTTATGAGAGACTATTGAATGCTGAAAATGAACTGAGGGTTGAAGGGGAAGGGGGAGGGGGGAAAAGAGGTGGTGGTGATGGAGGAGGGCACTTATGGGGAAGAGCACTGGATGTTGTATGGAAACCAATCTGACAATAAACTATTTAAAAAAAAAAGAAATAATAAAGTTAAAAACAATTCATTATTGAGTTATCTAAAATAGATATTTAAAGAGAAGAAAATAAAGAGTAAGGATAATTTCCACATCCAGACAGAACTCCTATTAATATCTTGATGTATATCTTTTCAGATGCTTTTCTATGCATATAATATACATTAAGAAAAACAAAGGCTCAGATGCTTGCCATTTTAACTTACCTTTGGAAGTTACGAGCATCTTTTGATACATTTGGGTGTAGTACACACATATGCAAGTGTGCATGCATGTCATATTTATGGCTGTATAGTATCACATTGGGTGATTATAATACATGATTTTATCTCTTACTTTTGGATATTTAAGTTGTTTCCAGTTTATGGCATTATGAATAATGAATCATGAAGTATTCTGTGAATATAGTTATGAGTACTTATCTAATTATTTTCTTAGATAAATCTTTTTTTAATATTTATATTTAAGAGAAAGAGACAGAGCAAGAGCAGGGGAAGGGAAGGGGTAGAGAGAGACAAGACAGAATCTGAAGCAAGCTCTAGGTTCTGAGCTGTCAGCACAGAGCCCAACACAGGGCTCAAACTCACAAGCTGTGAAATCATGGCCTGAGCCAAAGTTGGATGCTCAACTGACTGAGTCACCCAGGTGCCCCCGCTTCTTGGATAAATCTTAATTTGAGGCTATTGGGTCAAAGGGTGAGCAAATTCTTTTCCTGTTTTATAGCTTTTGAATTATATTGGCAAATTCTCCTCTAAAAGCCTTAAAAATTAACATTCATTTCTGCAAAAGTATGAAAGGACCTACTTCTCCTCATATCCCCAACACTGGATATTACTAGTCTTTTTAATCTTTGCTTACCTCTTTGGTCAACAAAAAAGGGGGGGTACCTCATTATTAGTTAAATTAGCATTTGTTGATTCCAAAAGAAGGAAAACATTATTCCTGGGCTTTGATATATGACATGAAGGAAGTACAAAGAGTACAGAAGAAGTGAAAACAAACAATAATCATGCAAAATAAGATCACCATTACTGCTGGAAAAAAGGAAAACATGAAAGAATGATCACAGCATTTGTGTTATTTGTTTTGAATTACGTTTGGCTACTTGGTAACTTTTACGAAGATTCTGAAGGTATGGCCTGTATCTCAGCATCCCAACCAGTATCATTGCTGAATAAGTTGAATATGCAAGTTGTACTTAAATAGGTGAGTATTAGTTTATTCCTGGACACATAATTATTTTAAGTTTTAGAGCATGGCTCAAGGACAAATTCATCAAAAGGGCTCAAATAGCCTGATAAATGTTTCATAATACCATTGCTCAAAGTTAGCACTACTAGTTAAATGTATGTACTTATGCTAATTTCCCAAGTCCTGCTGAGTCCTTTAAATTTGATATTTCTTTACCTCATTGCTTTTCCCCAACCGTGAGCCCATACAGCTTTAATTTGCAAGCTCTTGTATTCTTTCTTTCTTTTCTCCTTTACTACTTTATTGCAGGCAGCTGTCTTGTGTAAAGTCTAAGGTTAAGAGCAGAAGGCTTTTTTTCATTCTGCTGAGAATACTTGTCTTATTGGAAAAAAGGACACTCAACCAAGAGCCCTTAAAATAACCCACACTTAAAGTAACCCATAAAATGTACTTTCGTTCTCTGTCAGCAACCAAGGGAGCAAAGACAAAACCAGTCTCAGGCCATGGATGGAATTCAGATGCAGGACTGAGGAAATGCACTGTGACCCAAAGAGACACACAACCAAGGCCTGAGGGCTATAGCACAGCCAGAATAGCTGAAGACACCTTGCTATGCTCAGGATGTGACTGGATCATCTTGATTGATCCTCCTGTCAGTGCTAGCAGTGAAGGTCCTACCAGAGTCCCCTTTTCACAGCTGAAGTTGGGGTCAATTGAGTCCCCTGCCTGGGTGGCGTCCAGACATCCTGATACAAGCCCAGGTCCGGTGGATGCAGAGCCTGTGTTCTTAGCCTTCGGCACCATTTAGCTGCTGGACTCTTCCAGACAATCACACAATTCATTTGGGATCTTAATCAATGTTGCTTGGAGCAACTAACTTTTAATTCCAGAAAACATGCCAGGCAACAGATTAAGTTAAGCCCAACTGTATCTGGAGATACCCCTTGATCCCTGACCTGCTGACCTTTTATTTACCTTGTGTCTATGGACTATTATGAAGATTATACACACTGTACCACACTCAAGATTCTTATTTGCTGGAAAGACTTAAGATTCTGTATAATTGGGGTGCCTGGGTGGCTAAGTTAGTTGAGTATCTGACTCAATCTTGGCTCAGGCCATGATCTCAGGGTTTGGGAGTTCAAGCCCCACACTGGGCTACACAGTGGCAGCCCTAGCAGCATGGAACCTGCTTGGGGTTCTGTCTTTCCCTCTCTCTGCGCCTCCCCTGCTCACATTCACACCCACACTCTCTCAAAATAAATAAATTTAAAAAAAAAGATTCTGTATAATTATAAAGACAATGGGTATTACATGTGCAATATAAGGTCCTCGATTGTCTCCCAGACATAATTCACTCATTCCACAAATATTTTTTTAGTACCTTCGTCTCTTGCTATTATGGGGGAGAGAGCAATGACAAGGAAATTGAAGCTTCCTATGCCCTTATGAACCTATATTCTAGTGGGTGACAGTGAAAGAAAGAGATAAGTAAGTATGTTAGCACATTAAACAGAAGTGCCAAAGAAGAACACTGAAGCAAGAAAGGGGCATTAGAAGTGTTAGAGGCAGGGTCTGCAATTTTATTTTATTTTTAAAAAATGTTTATTTATTTATTTTGAGGGAAAGAGACAGCAAGTATAACTGATCTCACATGAGTGGGCTGGGGGTGGGGGGTGGGGAGGAGGGACAGAGAGAGGCAGAAGGAAAGGGAGAGAGAATTGCAGCCTTCATGCTTAGCGCAGAGGCTGACATGGAGCTAACTGTGAGATCATGCCCTGAGCCGAAATCAAGAGTTGGACACTTAACAGACTGAGCCACCCAGGTGTCCCTAGGGTCTGTAATTTTAGACTGAAGGGCTGCAGCAGATGACATCTCAGCAGAGCCCTTAATAAACAAAGAGGAATTGATGTCTTTGAACATGTTTTCAAGCAAAAGCTCCTAAAGAGTAAAAAGTATTATGTGTTATGGCACACAGAAACCAGAGGACTACTGTAAACACTTGGTAAAGGTTTAGCAACATACTTTATGATACGTATTTATGATATACATGTACATATTCATGACATATTAGTGCCAAAGCACTTGGGCTAATGCTAAAATACACTCACTTAATGGTGTATTTTGAATTCTAAGTATATAACACGTAATTTTTTGGTATTTTTAAAAAAACTTCATGGGACATACACTAAAAATTATTTATATAAAATTCAAATTTAACTGGGTGTCCTGCAGTTTTACTTGCTGAATGTGACAACTTAGTCTTGGGCAACCCAGTACTTCAGCCTCTTCATCAGGAAAATATAAATAAAAATTCTTGCCAAATTGGGACAAAAGGATTCCACTTGTGCTTTTAGGCAGAACAAAATATAAGAGCAAAGGATTTTAAAATAATTAAGTTAGAAGCTATATTCATGGTCAGAATTTAGAAACACACACTCAGAAAGGTATTATATTACTTGTCTATAACTTTGTACTTCTGAAAGTCCCTGAAATGGGAAACTTCAGGCTTGATGGGCAGAAGAATGCTAACGACAGGTACCTGGGGTGGCTTCCTTTCTGTAACCTCTGTTTTTCTTATGAGTGGGGTCACAAGGTAAATTGTGGGTTGAGTTAATTTTGAGTGACAGTTCTAGCACTTTAAAGACTGAACTAGGCCAGGACACAGACTTGTGGAGACAAAGGAAACTTCAGAGATAATTTACCATATCTTTTTCATGCTTTAAGTGGGAAAACTGAGGCCCAGAAAGGCTGATGTAACTTGTCCAAGTAAGTCAGAGGAAATAACCACCACATTCTTTGGATGATGCTCTCATCACCAGTACACCCCAAAAGGTAATATTTAACCCCGTTTTCTTCCTATAATTATGAAAGCAGTGCTCAGTTCAGGGAAATAAAAGCAAGAAATCCTGAAATAAAGTGCATGATGAGCAGATACTAAACAATGAGGCCCAAAGGCAGATGAGCGTTGGGAGAAACAGTTGAGGAAATTTTAAAAAATGAAGTGAAAAAGCCTAAACAAGATTGTACGCAGTCAGCAACATCACGTGGAGAAGCCAAGGGCAGACAGGAAGCGGGTGATACTCACGTGAACAGACGTGTAGGTATGGATTGAGAGGGGCTGCGATCTGCAGAGAAAGCGGCTGCTGAACTGCCCAGTCAAAAGGAAGAAGTAGCACTGACTTTATTGCTTAATTTTAACTTTTTTTTCCATGTAGGCTCCACACCCAGCATGGAGTCCAACGTGGGGCCTGAACTCAAGGCTCTGAGATGAAGATCTGAGCTGAGATCAAGAGTTGGTCGGATGCTTAACCTACTGAGCCTCCTAGGTTCCCCAATTTTACCTTTTTATTCTGACTTAATTTCGCATTTATAGTAAAGATGAAAGAATAACATATGAAATTTTGTATACTCCTTGGCAGATTCTTGAAATAGTAGCAATTTATACATTTGCCTTATCATCTCCCTTCTCTCTTTCTCTTGGTACATGTATACTGATATCTATACACACAAATACATATAATTTTTTTATGAACCATTTGAGAGTCAGTTGCACCTCGGTGTCCCTTTATCCCTAAATACTTTGGTGTGTGCTTCTTAAAAGCAAGAGCATTCTCTTATATGATGACACAAAATAACCAAAATTAGGAAATTAATATTAATACAGTACTATTATCCAATGTTTACTATCTGGATTTTGCCAACTGTCCTAATAATGTCTTCTATAGAAAAGGAAAATTTTGGACCATACGCTGCATTCAATTGTCATGTTTCTCTAGTTTTCTTTCATCTGGAACAGTTCCTTAGTCATCTTTGTGTTGCATTATAAAGCCTACCGGTCATTAATTTTGGAAGGGGTCTCTCTGGTTTGTCTGGTGTTTCTTCATGATTAAATTCAGATTATGCACATTTGGCAATAAATCTACTGAAGTGATACTGCGTTCTTCTCAGTGCATCTTATCAATTATTGGTGATGCTAACTTTCAACACTTGGTTAATGTGGTGTCTGCCAGACTGCTCCACTGTCTTTGAAATCACTAAGTATCGCACGGAGATTTATTCTGTGATTATGCAAAAAGCTTGTTACCTCCTTAAACTTTCACTACTAGTTTTAACATCCATTGATGGTTTTTTGTCTAGAACAATGACTATTTTGCTAGTTGCCAAACAATGATTCTCTGTTTTCATCATTCCTTTTACATTTATTATTTCACATTTCATTGCAAGGAAAAGCTACCTTTACTTCCTTTCTTCATCTTTCTTTCCCTCCCTTCCTCATTCTCTCCCTCCCTCCCTTCTACCAATGTAGAGTAATGGATTCTTATTTTATTCAACACACTAAATTCTTTTATTATCATTACTTACTTTTATACTGAAATTGTCCTCGATTTGGCACTAGCTTAAATTTTTTTACATTTGAGAGAAAGTGTGTACACACATGTGTGCATGTGCAAGTGGGGGAGGGGCAAAAAGAAAAGGGGAGAGAGAGGGAATCCCAAGCAGGCTCCATGTTGTCACTGATGCAGAGACTGATGTCCGATGCAGGGAACCCATGAACCAAGAGATCCTGACCGAAGTTGGAAACTTAACCAACTGAGCCATCCAGGCACTTCTGCACTGGCTTAATTTTAAATAGTAGGAATCAGAGAATTCAAAAAGAATGTCTCAGAAAAGAATGTAGAATACTAAAGATGACATAGGGAAAGGTGGATACTTCAGAGAGAACTACAATAACTCCTTCATTAGCACTATTTGTGAAAAGGTTTTATGTGTCGGGTAAGATATACTTTATATATGTCACCTCACTGAACATCCTCAACCTGGTGAGGTAGACATTGTTCATTTTGTCTTGCATTTAAGGATGAGGAACTGGAGCAAACGAGTTCATCGAGGCCTTACTTCCCCTTCGCAGCAGCAGGGCTGGGGGACCGTAGAGAGTCTCTGCTCTCTCAACCACCAGGCAACTCTGCAAATAGCTGTGGAAATCTTCAGGAAATGAAAAGTTCTTAAAAAGCAAGTCTGCTCCGCTACTGAGGGTAGCTGGACATTTGTTCCAGGATCTATAGACTCATCTGAACTTTTTGCGTTTTTACAAATGGAACTTCTCTAACCTGCTCTGTGGAAACTGTCCAGCCCTGTCTGAAATCCAGTGAGGGAAGCATAAGAAAGAGTTCGTTTGTGCCAATGTCAACTGACACAGATTCAGAAACACATGAGTCGGCCAAGTCACCCGGGGAAGCATTTCCATGGGTCAAGGCAAGTGAGAGCCAAATTCAGGAAGAGAGGAGAAAACTAAGGGGGCAGCAGAGCAGGGATTCTTAAGAAAGTTGGTATCTATTCAAGTCTTTAGGTGAAGAGAGGGCTGTAGCTTTGCCCTCCCAACAGGCTAACATACCAGATCCTTCTTCCTGCAACAACACCACTGACTCCACCACCACTTTTAATATGAAATTTCAGATTCTATGAGATTGCACTTGGGTGAAAGAAGTATGTGGCATGCTAGAGAGACTAATGGAAACAACTGCCCTGCCTTAGAGGGAAAATTGGATCTGAGAATAACATCCTTACACTCCCAGGAGGAATGAACTAAAAATAAAAGTCAACGAGGTGCTTGTGCTTCCTGCCAGTCAGTAAATCCACTAAGCAAAGGAGATGCCTCAACCTGGCGCTGGGTAGTTAGCGGTCAGCCTGCCTCCCTCTACCCGAGAGCAGCCATGTGGCTCTCAGAGCTAACAGCTGCCAAGCAGAACCCTTCAGATTAACCCATAGGTGGTGTTGAACCACTTCCCATTAAGATATTTGCAAAGCAAACAGAAATGATAGCCCCACTCTGAGTGCTGGGAGCGGGCCAGGAGCGCTGGCTGTTCTTGTTGACACAAAGAGCTCTCCGGGGAAGGTCTGGGCCAGAGCAAGGAAGGCCACTCCTGCTTGCGTCTCCAGACTGTGTTGATTTTAGGCCATTAGAATCTTAGTAACAGGGTCTGTTTATTATCTAATTTCCCAATCACAGCAGTCGCTAGAGCCCTGTTTCACCCAAATTCTCTATTCCTGTCTTCCTGACCTACACCACTGAGATGAAAAGAAAAAAGTCCAACCAACCCTCCTCCTGTTTTGTCTGCTCATCAAGGAGACAAGTCTAGGAAGTCACCGAGGTGCACATGGAAAGAACATGGCATCACTACTGTCAATAGCTGCTGTGGTGAACACTTGCTCAGGCTCCATCACAGTTTAAAATGACTGGCGCAATGCTAATGGGGAACATGCTGGAATATTTGTGCCCTACGGGTACAAGCCAAATGCAACTGAATCCACAAAACACATGTGGAAGAGAAACACTAATGTTTTTTCCTTTTAACCCAAAGAGAATGAACTAAAGTTAATAAGTCTGTGGAAATACACAAAGGTAACCTTCCTCCAGCCTGTAGGATTATAACCTAGGTTTCCTTAAGTGTTGATGATAAAACATTTTTATGTAGAATTAGTTTTTGCACAAATTTTGTTTCCTGCAACATTTTCAACTTGAGCAAGCTTTATTTTCTAAAGCTTTCATTTCTTTCAAAATTGCCTCAATATACAAAGATTTTTTGAGAGAACGAGAGACAGAGAAAATGAGCATGGAAGAGGGTAGAGGAGGGAGAGACAGAATCTTAAGCAGGCTGCACATCCAGCATGAGCTTGACACAAGGCTCAATCCCATGACTGTGGATCATGACCTGGACTGAAATCAAGAGTTAGACGCTTAACCGACTAAGCCACCCAGGTGCTCTGCAAAGGTATTTTTGTCAAAAATTCATTCTGAGCCTGAATATAACAAAAGTATGGATGAGGATATAAGCAAACTAGGTATCAGAGATGTACCAAATTTCTAGAATTTCCTACACTCACAAAATGGGTAATGTAGGATGGGAACAAGGGATGATGAAATGGTCAGAAGAATTTGCCAGATTTTGTCATTACTTGAAATTGTCCTTTAGATTAGAAACCAGGATGTTCAGGATGTAGGTAGGTATCAATTGTATAAGGAGACAGACTAACAGAGAAACAGAGAGAAAGAAAAGGAAAGAAAGAAGGAAAAGGAGAGAGCCAAAGATGATTTCTTTAGTAAAAAGTATAGGTATCATCATTCTAAACTGTTGATTTTTATTAAAAAAAAAAAAAAAAAAAGGGAGCTAGTTGCCATTTAAAGTACAAAGTTAAAGAGCAACTTTTTAGAATCTTGAACATATCATTCAGTTTTAAATAAAATTTAAGTGTCACTGGACCAAAGTTCTCTGTAAATGTGCAGGTTTTCCAGAAAGAAAGTGAATCCAACTTTGCAGGTCAACTCCACAGAGTTCATGCCATTACTTGCTGATGGCAAATGTGCTTGTGTCCAAAAGTAATCACATTTAAAGCCTTGGTGGGTCGTGTTGGAACTGCAGCTATACATGAGGTATGTCGAACACACCAAAAACTGGTTCTCATGTCAAACTGTCCAAAGCATTTCTGGAGATGCTCTGTGCTTGTCTGGGACACGAGGCACAAAACACTGCCTTGAAGTGTGGATCTCATGTGTGGGTGGGGGTGGTCAGAGAGGCTGAGTCAATAACGTGTTCTAACAGCAGGGTGCCTGGGTAGCTCAGTCAGTGACATGTCTTGACTCATGTCATGGCTCAGGTCATGATCTCAGTTTGTGAGTTCGAGCCCCGCACCAGGCTCTGTGCTGACACCACAGAGCCTGCTCGGGATTCTGTCTCTCCCTCTCTCTGCCTCTTCCTCACTCACTTTCTCTGTCTCTCTCTCTCTCTCTCTCAAAATAAATAAATAAACTTTAAAAAAAAGTACACTAATATTGCTGCTTAAGTTCACTACGCCTGGTTCCTAGCAGCCAACTCTAAATTAAGATAGTAACCATAGGCAGTCACCTGCCAATAAATGAGCTTCATAAAGAAAACACAGAATTAAGCATCTTGCCAAACTTAGGCCTTAATTTTTTTTTAAGTAGGCTTCACGCCCAGTTTGGAGCCTAATGCAGGGTTTGAACTCATGACCCTGAGATCAAGACCTGAGCTGAGATCAAGAGTCCAACACTTCACTGACTGAACCACCCAGGTACCCCAGGTCTCATTTCTGAGTTAGGAAGTTAGATCCCTTATAGAAAAATGAGACAATGTTAACATTTCCATTCACTCATTTGGTTAGCAGTGTCAGGTTTCTGAGAAAGCCAGATTCCTCCTTTATCAAAAATCAATTATTATGTTCAAGGCAAACTAAACCTAAATAAGCAGCATTTCTTGAGGTAGAACTAAATTTAGCTTTGGATCCAACAAAAATAAAAATTCAAAGAACACATATTCATTCATCCATTTATCAGTTACCCTTATGCTTATAATGGCCTGAGATCCAGATTTGGCTGAGTCACCCAGAAATGAGTGACAGTTTCAATCCTGGAGTTTATTATTGCATGTAGAATATAGTAATAACAGTTAACGCTTTTGTGCATTTATTATCTAGGTAGTCTTCTAAACATTTCCTAAAATTTATTCTCACAATGGTTATATGAGGTAGGTACCATTATTAGGCAAATGCTTAACTTGCCCAAGGTCACTGAGCTAGTTGGACATGGACCTGGGCCTAGACAGAAGCAGTCTGGCTCCAGAGTCTGTAGCCTAAACTGCTTCCTCTGCCTGCATGGTGTCCCTGAACACAGTGGACAGGAATCAAACTCAGCTGCCGGTGGGGCCAGCCCATGAATTAAGCAGGCTGTGAGTCGGTATCAGTAGAAGACAGCCTCTACTCGGTTCCAGCAGACTGCTGCTACATACGACAGTTTTTCAAAGCCATCAGAAATCTGAATTGTTCCATGAAGTCTTTCTATTTTTATATGTTGGAAACTAAATTAAGAATTTCAAAAACATTGTGCAGGCCAAATAAAATATGTCTGCAGATCATATTCTATCCAATGACTATATATGTACATTTTTTAGCTTATAGAGTACGGCCCAAAATATTTTGTGTGTATTTAAGCCTCCTACGTCTTGGCTTCCATCTGCCTTATTGCCCGTTACAGTTCTCTCTGCATCACATGCCTCCCATCACACCTCTGCCCTCATCCCACTGGACACCTTGCCCTCTTGGAGCATCCCCTGAACATCACGCCTCTGACCATGGCTCACTCATTCTCCCACCTGGGATGGTCTTCTCCTGGCTCTAGTCTGCTTCGAGGCCCTCCACAAGGCGCCACATGGGTGAGAGCTTGAAGGATGGGTAAGATATGGTCAGGTAAGGGAAGAACGGGCGAGGAAATGCTATTCAGAAGCAATAGCATGGACAGATATACAGAAATAGGAAGAAAAAGACATACTGAAAACCACCAAACAGCTCTAAATATTTTAAAAGAGGGCTCTAGTCTTTGGAATCTTGTCCAGTAAAGAGAACCTGGACTGCTGACATTCTTGACATCCACAATCCTTCTAAAAGGGTCTTTTGCATAAGGATCACTGGTGATTTAAGGTTTGTTGAAATAGTTCAGATAAATATTTATGTACAGCCATAGGCAAATCCACAAGGAAATATATAACTCAAAACAGATTTTTCCTTGAAGCTCCTTTCAGCTGGTGATAAAATTTCTGGCTTCAAAAAGGGTTTGAAAATAAATGTGACCAATTAATATTTTAAAAATCAAGAAACTCCAAGGAGGCCCTAACAATCAAATAACCACTGAAAGTTACCACTGGAGGGTGTGCCAGTGAAATCCTGGCTATATTAGCAAGGATGAGTCAGGCCCAAAGTCAACCTCACATTTATCCCTGGCCTAAGAGCCAGGAACACAAGAAAATAAATTTTGGCTCTCAAGTTAAAACAGAGAGTGAGCATTGTTCAAAGTTTCTAAAGTGCTGGAATTCTCAGTGATTATTCTAGTTGAAAGCCCTACGGCTCAGCCAGAGTAGCCTTGACTCTTCCTATCAGGCTAGCTCTTATCTACTACTATTACTACTACCATTCTGTCACTGCTATCACCACAATCAACAGCAGCATGTCATCATCCCTTGAGCATTTATCATGCGTCTAGAACTTTGCTAGTTCCCTTGCATAGATCATCTCTAAGCCTCACAATCATTCCCTTTTTGCAGCCCAGGATACTAAAGTTCAGAAAGATGAAGGAACTTGCCCAAAGACTCATAGTTTATAAGAAGCTGAACTTATATTATATGATTTAAAGCCAGAACTGTCACCAAGGCCCATTGGCTTTCTGCCCAAATGAGATAACACACAGAGTATCTCCCACATCATAAGCACTTCCTAAAAGAAGGCCACCACCTCTACCACTGTGCCCATACCTGCTGCCAACCTCTTTCAGGGTCCATCTGAGTTCCTCTAATGCCATAGTGCATTCACTTGGCCCCTGGCTGGAGGGCACCGGCCTCCAGAGGGAGAGAAATGGAAGTGGAAGGAAAAAGGAGCAGGGAACTTACAGGTGGGAGAGGAAAGGTCCTCCTGATACATAAGAAAAGTTGTGTTTAATCTTCTTACCGCTGCCACATATTTCTGCAGGGACCCCCCCCCCCCCCCCCCCCACAGTGTGTTTGTCAAGATATGTGGCAATCTGTACTTCACAGCCCACATGAAGATCTGGTCCACAGTTGGCCCTGACTGGGAGGCTCTTTCTCTGGCTCATCCATTCTGAGGTCAGCCCAACTGGCTCCAAGCCCTAGAGCAGCAAGGATGACACACGGGAGAAATATGTGCTCGCTTTCCCCTCTTGCGAGGTGCCAGCTCTCCTCGAGCTGCCTGAGTCATGAAGATTCCCGTCACTCGGAGCTGGAATCCTCCCCGAAGTGGCCCACAAGGACGCAGGTTCTCTGGAGGTGTGTAACAAGCTGCCAGGTGGAAACACGGGCACCAGCATTATCAATCTCCTCTAGGGGCTTCTTTTTTATACAAGAACAGGCTTGCTGGGTTAAAGAATGTCCAATAAAAGCCTTTCAAGAGCTTTGCCATATGCAGGCCAAATTAAATTAAGGGGCATAATCCTCACTATTGTACTTACCAGCATTAAAATAGAGGATTACCATTATGGGAACAAAGCCCTGTGACATAAAAGACTATTTCCTTTTTGCCATTCACTGTACACAGTTGCAGGCTCATGTAGGAAGTGGAGTGGAGAGTGCACAACAGCCACTGATTTCTCCTTTCCCCCTGAGGCTGCCTTCTCCTGAGCCAGGTGGGCGCCCCCGCCTCATGCACAGATGGGGGCATCTTCTCCATGAGGCTTCATCCCAAGAATTCGGTGCTGGAGTTTTCTCCACCAACCAAAGGATGATGGTGTTCTGTCCATCAGGGTTTATTCCTTAGCTGGTTGTGATGTAAGATTTGTCACAATGACAGTTATAGAGAGCAGAGAGGAGAAAAAGCCATGGGCTAATCATTTGGAACCTGGAACCCAGACTGGCAGCAGCATGTTTCAGTAACTTACAAGCATCAGCTCTGGAGTCAGAAGGCCCGTGTCCAAATCCTGACTCCGTCACATTACTGAGCAACACTGGCAAACTGCCTTTTTTAAAGCATATACAAAGGCAATTTAATAACAGAAAACAATAATTTGAGAAATCTTGTTCACAGAAGGCGGCCATAGCAACCCCCTTTCCTGCGGGTGCTCTCGGAGGGGATGGGAGTGGCATCCTCAATCTGCCCAATATTCATTCCTGAGGGGTCAATGGCTGTGAGGGCTGACTGGGCTCCAGGACCAGGGGTCCTGGTTCTATTCGCTCCTGTGGCCTGGAGCTGGATGTGGAGGGCAGTGGTGCCCTGCTCCTTGTACCTGTGGGCCACGTCCTGGGCAGCCGACATGGCAGCACAGGGAGAGGATGCATCTCGGTCAGTTTCACCTTCATCTCCCCAGTCACACGGCAGATAGTTTCCTTGCCAGAAAGATCAGTGACGTGGACAAAAGTGGCACTGAAGGATGCAAAGATGTGGCAGACACCAAATGCATTTTCTCTTTCAGCTACCTGACATCTGAGGCTGATGACCTACTTCCTTCTTTTCCTTCTCCTTGAAAGGTGCCCTTTCTGTGTGTCTTCTCCAGAATCCGCCCCCAGAAAGCAAATTACTTGTAACATCTCAATGTCAGAAATGATAAAATGTGTACCTCTTTCATAGGGCAGTTATCTAAGGATTAAATAAGGTAATATTTGTAGAACACTTAATATAGTGCCCCAAATTTGTTAATAAGTGTCAAATGTTAGTTGTTTTTATTACTGGAGAGAAAAGCTTTGATTTCAAACCTGATCTGCCATTTATTCTCTGTGTGACACTGGGTGACCCTCCAGACTAGCTGATTAGGGACAGGACTAGGTAAATCTGATACATCCCACTCAACACTGATCTTTTTTTTTTCTTATGTCTTTATTTTTATTTTGAGAAAGAGACAGAGAGTGAGTGGGGGAGGGGCAGAGAGAGAAGGAGACACAGAACCTGAAGCAGGCTCCAGGCTCTGAGCCATCAGCACAGAGCACAATGTGGGGCTCAAATCCATAGACTGTGAGATCATGACCTGAGCTGAAGTCAGATGCTTAACCGACTGAGCCACCCAGGTGCCCCAGCACTGGTCTTTAGGCAAGCTTTTAGGACCTACAATCTTAGCCTTCCCAGTTTGGTTCACTTATCAATAACACAGGTCAGTAATGCCAGCCAAAAGGCTGGGATGAGAATCATGTGAGATAACTGTGGGAAAAGACCTGGAGTCACAACAACTATTGAGTGACTCTGAATGATTATGTTGTTCTTATTCTCAGCAATATTTCTTGTCATGTTTGGGTTTTCCTTATGAACTCTTCCCTCTAATTTTGCCTTCTCTTTATCTTTCCCTGGTTTGCTCCCATCACTAGTACTTCAGAACTCTTCCGGCACATTTTATTGGGTGGTTCTCCAACCCTTTTCCTCTTTGCCTCCTCTCTCCTGCAGAAGCTGAAAACGCCCATGCTCACATTCTCAGTTTTCCTTGTAGCTCCCTGGCAGAGCCACCTGGACAGATTCTGGCTAGTGAGATGCAAGGAGAGTGTCCTGGGGACTTCTGGGAAAGGTTTCCATCCTGATAAACAGAGAGAGACTCCTGAGGAGAACCCCATCCCCTTCCCATCCACCTCTTCCTTCCTGCTTTGGACACTGCCATGTGAGGAAGTATATCGCTTTAGTGCTGTTTCAGCCACCTTGTGACCATAAGTGGGGACATGCCGATGCACTCAAAGTAACAAAGAGATGAAAAGGGCCCTCGTCCTTAATTACATGCCTGAGCAGCTGAGCCAGCATTGGAACTTTTGTCTTGAGCCGTTTATCTCAACGGATTCTTAAACCTATTGCTTAAGGGGTCTGTTAATTGCTACTAACAGCATCATCGTTGGCATGACTCAGCTTTCTTGTCTGCTCATCTCTGCCCTGTCGCTACCCACCCCCACCCCGTTTCCTTCCTGTCAACCCCTGGGTTGATCCGCAGGGCATTGTGGTGACCATCAAACACAGAGGGCAAAATGGATCCTATTGCTGCTGCCCCTACCCAAAGATTGAGCAGGAAAAACATTTCTTTTATAAAAATCTGAGCCCTAAGAGTGGCCTTGGAAGTCAGCTCAATAAACGTATTGCGTACCTACTGCACGTATTGGAAACAGGAAAAGTAAGATTCAACCTTCACCTTTGAGAGGCTGACCTTCTAGCACACAGTCAACCACACCACCAGGCAACATGTGAAGAGTAACAGAGAGTGATAAACTGAAGTGTGGTCCCAGGAACCTGTCTGTGAGCTGTTCCTACTCACAATGTCATAAGGAGCTTGTACTTTACCACCAAGTATATTATTTAGCTCAGCTGGTATTTTTTTCATAGCAAGACTTTCTTGATGAAGCAGCGGGTTGATTTACATTGTAATATAAGCTCATTATCTTGTCATGAAGCAGCATTCTGAGTAGTACTGTTAAAAATGGACTATGAAGGTTCAAGGAGCATTGAAGAGAATTAAGGTCTTCATAGAGGGAAGGGCTATGACAATGTATCTTGATGAGATACTCAAGAACTGAACAGAAAGGCATGAGTAGAGAGAACAGAGGTAAAACAGTAAGTCTGACCCCACAGGGTGCATACAGGGACATACTGGAGGTGAGTCTGGAAGACAAAGTAGAGCAAGACAGAAAGAGACTTGATATGGCAGACTGAGAAGTCTGAACCTCTTTTGGTCTAAAATGGGAAGCCATTAAAGTTCTTTGAAAAGTCAGAATATGCTTTAGGACAATTGATCAGGTGTCAGAAATAAAAGCTGGTCTATAAAGAAAAGAAAAAAGAAAGAGAGAACAAGATAATGGCAAGGCTGGACCAGGGAAGGATGCTAAGAAAATGATTGGCGTTGGGGATCAAAAATGGCTTCCAGGTTTCAAGGCAAGGTCATCAGAGTGTTTGTACACCTCACAATAGTGGGGGCAGGGCGGTCAGGCAGTAAAGGTGCTTTGGTGGGGACTTTTCTGCTGAGGCCCTGGGGTGGAATTCAGAACATGGCCAGCAGGAGTTGGGTATAGGAGTAAGGGGCTCAGAACAGAGACCTGAGAGCCACACTTACTCAGTTGAGAGTTAATACGAGAACACACTAGTGAGAGAGGATATCACTCAGGTGAGGAATAGAGAAGACAGTAAGTCAAGGACTTGCAGAACTGCAGCATTTCAAGGGTGACTGGAACAGGACGATGGAGCCAGAGAAGACAGAGACCAGGATGTCTTAGAGGAAGAACCTGAAGCCTGCAATGCTGCAGACAGCCACAGATGAGGGCAATTTAAGGACAGTACAGCCCATGGAACTGATGCTACAGAGTCTGAGGAAGACAAGGCGGTAGCAACTGGGATCTGAACTTCCCAAGAGCAACTGTAGAGACAGACGGAGGGCACAGATCAGATCGGATGTCAGGATTAAGGAGGGTGGGGTGGGGGGAATGAGGCAGAGGACCAGGATGTTAGTTCGAGGAAGGCTGACAGTAAAAGTAACAGGAGGGAGGCCAGGGCCAAGAGCTGCCTTTTTGTAAAATGGGGAGAAGTAGAAGCAAAAGGGAAAAAGACAGCAGAGTGAGGAAGCAGTGAAAGCGGGGGTGGCCACAAATGAAGGTATTAGCGTGTGAAAAGAAGAGACCATCAGGCATATGAGATGGGAGCAAAGAAAGAAAGAACAGGTGAAGAGGAAGAGAGATCCTGAGGGGCAGAGAAGCAAAGCGGAAGTTGCTCACAGCACTGTCCTGATACTGTAAGTAAAGTCAGTCACCAGCTGCGGTTGAGGGGTGTCAGGCAGTTGGAGCCATTTACCAAACTGGTTCACTGACTTGTCCAAGGTCAAACAGCTGGAAAATGTCAGCACTAACTAGGATCAGAACCCAAATCTTCCACCTCCCAAGTTCAGTGGTCTTTCTGCTGCATCAGAAATTCTAAACATTGTTATTTTCGTATCTAGTATCTAGTATTATGTTCTATAATATTCCCTCAAGTACCCTTGAATGGGCTATTCTACTGGGAAAGTAGTCTACTTTATAAGCAGTCCAACAACAGTTTGAGACCATTAGAGAAGTATTGATAATTTAATTTGTCAAGTCTCAAAAATATTAATAAGTCTCAAGAAATCAAAACCACTTTTTTTCCAAGTGAAAAGATGCAAAGAGCTTTCTAAGGATCTGCTTCTTTCTCCAAACCCTGGGGTAAACTTTTAGTGAAAAAATCCCTACAACCAGTTTAGAGGAAAGTAAGAAAGATAATCTTCATTCTAGCTAGACCTTCCCTTTGCCATGGTCCACTCCTTCCGGTAGTTGTGACCTCTTCCTGGTGACATGTGCAACAGGGCCTGAAAACCTTTTCTGGGAAAGGGTAGGTTAGGGAGGTTTCCTACTGAAGAACAGTAGGTCTAGCCTAGGAGATCCTTCAGTGTTCAGTGCTTGTTGTCATGACCTTGTCGGGCCCAACTTAGGGTGACATGAGCCTCCATTGCTCTCTGCAGACCTGAGTAGCTCCTCTGTACACTGAAGACAGGGCGCTGCAGCCCGGGGCTGTAACATTCTACTCATTTTGAATTATATTTGACTAGAAACTGTGGGCAAACAGGAATTGATACTCCCTTTTTACTTCAGTGTAAACCAAGCTTTTTCAATCTTGGAACTACCGTCATTTGGGGCGGGACAATTCTTTGTCGTGAGCGGGCTGTGCTGAGCATGGTAGGCCGTTTAACACCATCCCTGGCCTCTACCTGCTAGATGGCATTAGTACAACTCCTCCCCCTAAAGTTGTGACAACCAAAAATATCTCCAGACATTGCCGAGTGTCCCAGGAGGGAAGAGGGGCAAAACTGTCCCCATGGGAGAGAATCTGTCTCACCTCATCAGGTAACTACCTGTTTTACCATGAAGAGAACCCAAATACCAGGACTGTTCAGGTTGTGTTGTAGAATAAAGACTTTTGCCCACAGAGTAATGACCTCTGACCTGGGAAAATCTGATAAAAAACACTTTTTGGCTCCACAGTCCCCAACTCACCAAAACACCGTTAGAAATAGTTTCGTTTCACTGTGCGCTGGAACAGAGCACCTGAGTGTAAGACTGGGAATGCTTATGGGTAAGACTCACCAATTTTTCTCAGTGACAGCAGGTGAGTTGCTTGAAGTGTCTGCATGGCCATTGTTGAATTCTGTTTGTGGAATGCTTTTATGATCTATAGAACCCTGTAGAACTGAGAGAAAACAAACAAGAAGACAAACAAAATACTTAGAGATCTCTGGACAAGTTCAGGAATAGGCAGGGTTAGGTTTTAGAACACATCTACACTCCGTAGCACCTCTCTCCCCACCCCCTGCTGTTCTCCAGCCTTTATCTATGACATGTCATCACAATTGACCTGTTCTGTGATCCCAGCCAGCAAGTTGGGTAAAATAATTCATGTTATGGGAAAACAAGCTACCTTTCTATGGCAACAGCTAGAGATAACAGACCGAGCTCTGCGGCCCCCAGGTGAGGTGGACTGCAGTGGTGGCAGCGTGCAAGAGTGGGAATGACGGTGGGCTAGACAGCAGACCAGCTTCCAGTCCTAGAAACAGGACAGGGCAGCCTGCTGACACAGATGGTAGGTTAAGGAATGAATTGTCACAATGTGGGTAGAACTGACTGTAAACAGGAAATTATTTCTGGAGTAACCCATTTCTACATTGCGAATGAGGACAGTCTACTAGTAAGTTTCTCAAGAGTGGTGGGTAACGAATACAATTCCTCTTTTCTGTGATCCTGGCAGCCCGGCCCTAACTAATCAATCATGCCCCCTCTTTTCCAGTAAACCTTAATTCAGCTTCAAGTTCCTTCTTACTTAACATGATTTACATCAGTGGTTCCCAAAATGCAGATGCCACATGATCATGACTTCATGAGGACAACATAGGAAGCATCAACATCACTTAGAAACTTGTTAGAAATGCAAATTCTTGGGCACCACCCAAGACCTACTGAATCGGAATGTTCAGTGTGGGGGTGGGGAGGGGGAGCAAGGAGAGGGTGGCTGACAATCTGTGTTTTTAACAAGCCCTCAAGGTGATCCTGATCTGCACTGAAGTTTGACAGACATTGCTCCAGATCAATGATTCTTAATCCTAGCTGTATGTTCAAATCACCCTGGGAAGATTTTAAGTATGCCTGAGCCCAGTCCCTACAGGTTCTGAAACTGACCCGGGATGGGGTTGGCTTCAATTTTAAGAAATTCTCCGGTGATTTAACCTGTGGCCAGGGCTGAGAATTACAGCTTCACACAGTCTCTATTAATCAACTGGAGTAGAGGAGAGACTGCACCTATTTGCTATCCTTATTTCAGATCATCTAAAAGCATCCAAACCAAAATATAAATAGTGAAGATAATTTATAAACTTGGCAGTTGTGACATACTGCAGAAGATGCATACAATGCATAAGGTTGAAATTAGAATGCTGAACACATAGCATGATAAAGATATAGTGCAAAAAAATAAATATAGAAATCAATTGTTTATGTTGTCTGTTCTGGGAAGAGTAAGCTCTGATTCTATGTTATTAGTTTGGTTCCTTTGACAAATATCTCTTTTGTGGAAGAAATGTAATTCTTTGAGCTATCAATGGTAGATAGGACCATCTGTTATTGTTATTATTATTGCTATAAACACCAAAAGATAAAATTTTAAATGAACATTACATTTTTATTATTATACAAAAAATCATTATGACCAAACAGTGAAACAACAATGTTAAAAAAGAAGAAATAAAAAGGAATCAAGAAAAATAGCTGCAGCCTTTTAGAATTTCATTAACTGATTCCCTTCTCTGCCTTCCCTCCCTTCTCTGCCTTCCCTCCCTTCTCTGCCTTCCCTCCCATCTCTTGATTAGTCATCTCCTCCAGTTGGAGGACTAGGCATGTTTCTCCTTCGTGGAGATTCCTAAACACTGTTAGGTGTAGGCTTACTTGTAATGCCGTGGGAAGCCACATAAAAGCACGAAGTGACATAAAAAGAAGGTAGAGGAGCGCACTTTGGGGCACAGAGAACTCTGTTTCCTTGTAAGAAGGAATAGCGATGGGAATAATCTTTAACCTCATGCTGTGGCCCAATTCGGCTGGACCAAGAGCTGCCCTGCACTGATCAAAGCCCAGCTGATATCATCCACGTGGAGATCTTCAGAATAAAAAGGAGCACCAGTAGTTCAAGAGACACTGAGAGAGGAAAAAACAAAGCAAGAAAAGATCACCAAGCCCCTTTTGGTCAGGGACTCTCCAGAGGAAGGTGCCATGTTCACCACCAAAGAGGAAGCTTCTAGGTCTTTACCTGGAACTTAGCAGACGCCCTCGTTACTTTGCCTGGATTTACAACAAAAACCCATAGAATTTCTGTTCATGTAATTGAAGGGAAAACTTATTCCATGTTTCTTATTCATTTACACTTCAGTCATCAAAATATTGATTTTTAAGAGTTATTTGAAGTATAAAAATCAAACAGAAAACTTACAGAATATTCTTAATAAAGCTTAGATGAAGTCTGTTCCTCCATCCTCCAGCTTTGCCTGGAGAGCAGGCAGAAGGATTTGGGTCAGAGTAAAGAGATAAATAAGAAGGAGACTATCAAACTATTGCATTTAAAGCAAAACTCAATATTGCCAAATGCTTTTAACTATGTCCTGGCAACAGTTGGAATCATCTGCCATCTTCTTGGCAAATTAATCGTTAAACAAGAAGATTGGAATAGTAAATATATGGAGAAAAACAGGAAGGTAAAATAGCATGGCCCATTCTAAGTGAATAGATCAAGGTAAAAGGAATGACACCATGACATGGCTGGACAAATTAAATGAAGAGCTTGAATTGCAGACTTGAGGTACGTCCAGGTGTGACAAGAGAAGCTTCTCCAGATATGGGTTCTCCTTTCCTCAGAGAAGCATCCCTGAGTGTTCTGGTTTAATGAAATAAAGCAATGCTGGGGGGAGGGGGGGGGAACGTCTCTGAAGGAGTCGAATCCTTCCAAAGTTGGATTGAGCTCAATGAGCCATTCACATTTCCTAGGAAAATCAAGTCAATTCTCCATTGGACCATTTTTGAATAAAATGAAGAAGATTTGGCTGAAAACACCAGACCAGGCAGTGCAAAGTTGAACGCCTTTGGGGCCACCCAGGTAACATGAATGTGTGCACTGTCAGGCCAAGAGGGTGGGGGCTGGTGGGGTTAGTGGTGAACCAGAGAATGTACACCCTGCCTACAGACATTTGGGCTCAAAGTTTTTTTAAAAAAACACTCTGTGTCTGGCCAAACAAAACACATCTGTGTGCTGATTACACCTGAAAGACCTCCTATTTGTGACTTCTGCTATGGAGAAAGAGTGTAGACCATGCGTCAGTAACAGCTAGGCATCCTGTTCTTGAAAACGAAAAGGGTGTCATTGTCTCTGCCCCCAAGTCTCCTCAAATTCAGGAAACACTGCTGCTCTCTGGGCTCCCCCTCTTCTTCTCTCTTACTCCCTAACCTCTCTGCTTCAAGGTGAAGTTCCAGTTCCATACTTCCTTAAAACACAGGCTGGGCGGCTGATGCCAAAGGAGCCAGATGTGCCTAGAAACTCCTTGCAGATACCCTGTAACTGTAAACTCTACTGGAAAATCAGAGCAACTCATCCTCACTTTTCAGAAAATGCTGACATTAGCATTAAGGGCCATATTTTGGAAAGTTATACATTCTCCTTCCAGCAGAAGTCCAGGAAACTTCAAACTGCAAAAAGGGAAGATTCCAGTATTTTCTAAATATTTAAAAACCACTAATTTAGTCTAATTCTCTCATTTTACAATGATGTTAACTGATGGAGGGCTTAGACCAGATAATCAAGTTTTAAGTTCTTATCCACTGTACTCCTTCCACCATAAAAGTTCTTGATTAGTTTGGGGTCTATGTACCAATGTCAGGATCATGGAAAGATCTTCTTAAGAAGCTGAACTATCATAAGTCCCAACATAAGTCAGACAGAAATGTGTCAGGGTCTACTCCAGGAGGAGGAGTTGAAGAGAGGCAATCACTAAGGAGAGTCACAACTAGACCAGTTTCCCCAGTAAACAGGTCAGTGGGGCAGAGGGGGCCACTGCAGGGAAGCTGAGCTTATCTTCTCCTTCCCTTCTGTAAAATCACCTATGGGGTCCTTTGTAAGGCTGTCCCTGCATTTAATCAGCTGTCACCTATAGAAAAACAGATCACCATATCAGGTGATCATTTCTGTCCCTGGAATGTCTCTGACTATAGTACACCCTTCCTAAACCTCTAATGATCTCACCTGTGTGGTCACCAAGCTCACTGCAGTCTTGAACCTTGACATTTCCCTTGGTGTCCCCTGCAACAGCGGGCTGCAGATCACTGCTTTGGTCTGAAGGGTGCTCTGTGGAATGAAACAAAGGAGGAACTTACCAAGGTTATGCTTCCATACCTGAATGAATTATGAAAGTAGGTGACACCACGTGGCTAGTAAAACTCATATTTGTCTTACAGTTTGAGGCCTCAAGCTATTAAATCTCACCAACAGATTTGGTGCTTATTTTTAAGATTTAATACAGTGTGGTTGGAAAGGGCATACTTGTAGAAAACAGGAGAATTGGTAACTGTCCTGGTTAGACTCCCTACTAGCTTGGTGACCTTGGTAATTTGGGCAACCTCTGTCTCATTGATTGCAATTATCAAATAGGGAGCTGGGTGACCAATAGAGGTCTTAAGTGCACCAGGCCTGGGCTGCTGGTTTGACAACTGGATGCCTATCCGATTTCCTTTTCAGTTGTACCACCAGGAAAGTAAAAGGAGGGACAAGGTCTCCTCCTGCCCTCCACATCACTCCCCCTCAGGCAGGTCTGTCCTTTTCTTTCATCTTATAACCCTGTTCATTAATTGTTGTGGCTTGACAACCAATAATGCCATCACAGACAAGAGAGACTACACATTCCACTTGGTTGAGGACTATCACAATTGCAGCTTTTCATTGTTCAGTTAGCTTAGCTCCTGTTGATAAACACCTAAATACCTCTCTACCAAACCAGCTCATGCCTTGGGTGGAAAAATACTGAAGGCTTAATTTTGGCTGTCATGTCTCTACTTCCATTCTCCGTGACCCTTGAGGCCATGATGGGTTGAAGATGTTCCACCATCTCAGACTACCTCAGGTATGTGAAGATGGCTGGTTCTTTCCAGTTGGGTCCCTTGGCTCTAGAAGAAACCACTCTGGCAGCAGAGTCCCTCCTTTCCTCAGAGGAGATATTCCCTGAGGCAGTCAATTAACTCTGTCTCATCTCCTTTCTCCCTGCCCTGTGATGTAAACTTTATTCTCTCTCATCCTGCACCTTCCTTCTGACTCTGGCTATTTATAATTTGCTGGAGTACTTCTAGATATACCATATGAGAATACTTGGGATCTCTTTCTCCTTTTTTGTTTCCTCAAATAGGATTTTTTTTTCCCATCCGCTCCTTCTCTCTCCTACCTTGAGCATGACCTTCCCACACCATGCGTGGTGGCACCATCTCTCTCCATTCCCTTGAGGGGGTCCAGTAAACCCATTTTAAGCAATGCTGGCCCTTAGACTATACTTAAAGAGATAGTCTCTACTCTCTTAAAGCTTACATTCTAATTAACACAGAGGGTAAGAAATAACATGTAAAAACACACTGAAACATTTAAGGGGGTGAGCTGGGTAGACTAGAGTCCCCATTATTCCTGTCCATCTACAACCTTAGAATGTGACCTTACTTGGAAATAAGGTCTTTGTAGATGTAACTGGTTTAAGATGAGGTCATAATGGATTAATGTGGGTCATCAGTCCAGTGGTTAGTGTCCTTATAAGAAGGCCATGTGAAGATAGAGACATAGGAAGAATGCATATGGTAATGAAGCTACGAGTAGAGCAATCGGTGTCTAACCAAAGATTGCCAAGCATCCTCAGGAACCACCAGAAGCTAGAAGAGAGGCATGGAAAGGATTTTCCCTCAGAAACTCCAGTAGAAGGCAACATTGCTGATTCTGGACCTTCAGCCTCCTGCACTGTGAGAGAATATGTTTACATTGTTTTATGCTACAAGGTTTGGGGTAATTTGTTACGTTAGCCCTAGGAAACTAACATAAAGAGGGAAAGTTGACTGAAAGATGTTAAGAAAAAAGAAATAGAAGAAAAAAATCAGGTACCTGTATTCAACTTGATTGGGATGGGGAGTGGGGGGTGAGGGCGCGTTAAGAACAGGAGTTAGGGAAATGTCTATTATTTTCATTTAACAAACACAAATATGGATTATTATGTGCCAAGCAGTGTTCTAAAGCTCTTTACAAAAATTAACTCACTAATCCTCATAGTAACTCTAAGAGGTGTAGGCCACTATTATTCCCATTTTACAGGTAAGGAAACTGAGACCCAGGGAGGTTAAATGACTTGCCCAAGTGTCTCACACACACAGCTGGAAGGTGGCAGAGCCAGGATTCGAACCCAAAGAATTTCACCCTGAAGTCTGAATTCCTAAATATTACACAGTGCAGCCTCATTAATGTAAACATTTAAAAATCAGTAACCTCTCCTCTTATTTTTTCCTTTGTAAGTGCAAGTTCTTTCTTTCACATGTTTGGGCCTCTAAGATCCCACAGATTAGCAGCTATGGGAAGAGGCTCTGGCCTAGACTGGGATTTGACGGCCTAGCCTAGGACAGACCCAGAGGCATGGTTTCTAGCAGGGGCACTGACCAGGTTGATTTCTTGGTTGGGGATCTAGGCTGGATAAGCCTTCCTGCTCTCATAATGGACCTGGCAGACGGTGCCTACTGTATCTGGCAGAGAAGGCGCATACAGATGAGCCACAAAAGCCCTACCTTCCCCTCCTAAGCGCCGCTGGCCAATTGCACAAGGAGCCTGTGTCATTTCTGGCTAGAGTGACAGCTGGTCCAGCAGCCATCTTCCCAAAACATAAAGAGGCCAACTTGTGGGAGGTCTGACAGGCAAATGCCACCAAAAGCAGCACCGAGAAAGTAAAATTCTTTTCTCAAAGAAGAGAATCTCATTGACAGAATTTTTTTTTTTTTTTTTAAACAGCCACATCAGAAACTCTGGTCTCCACATAAAACAACTCTGGTAATTTCAGGCCTACGAGATCATTTTCCACTTTGATTCTCTAGTACTTAATTCCAGTCATTATCCCGGTCAAACTTTGACTGAGTTCAAAGAAAAGTCTTGCCTTGTAATTGCTTTCTCTAACTTGGAAACTAAGGAGGAAGGTTTTCCCTTATCCTAGAGATCAGTTTCTTGTCTGCCCTAGAATATCACTGTTTGGGGAATTCCCCCGGCCTTCAAGCATCCAGGGACAGTCGCTCTGTTCTCTGACTCCCAACAGCCTTCGATGGGATTTACTTTGTATAATTTACGTCCTGCCTGCTTCTAAAAAGGGATTGGAATGGGGTGCCTGAGTGGCTCAGTCGGTTAAGCCTCTGACTTCGGCTCAGGTCAGATCTCACGTTCGTGGGTTTGAGCCCCACGTCAGGCTCTGTGCTGACAGCTAGCTCAGAGCCTGGAGCCCGCTTCCGGTTCTGTGTCTCCTTCTCTCTCTGCCCCTCCCCCTCTCATGCTCTGTCTCTCTGTATCAAAAATAAATAAAACATTAAAAAATTAAAAAAAAAAAGATTGGAACTAGATTGTTTCTTGTGGTTGTGTTAGTTGGCTCTGGCTTAGTACTCCTCATAAGCCTGGGGCAGATGTGTCCTTCCTGGTTCCCTCTGAGACTGTTTCTCCCACCTCCTTTTTAAACACTTTCAGAGGGGTGCCTGGGTGGCTCAAAGAGTCTGACTTCAGCTCAGGTCATGATCTTATGGTTTGTGAGTTCGAGCCCCGCATTGGGCTCTGTGCTGAAAGCTCAGAGCCTGGAGCCTACTTTGGATTCTGTGTCTTTCTCTCTCTGCCCCTCCCCCACTTATGCTCTGTCTCTCAAAAATAAATAAATGTAAAAAAAAAAAAAAAATTAAAACATTTTCAAAGTAGTTTTAGATTTACAGCAAAACTGAGGGGGAAGGCACAGAGATTTCCCCATATTCCCTGCTCCCACATATGCGTCCGCTCTCATCACCTCCCACCAGAGTGATACACTTGCTATCTACAATGACACTTCTTCATTCCCCAAAAGCCACAGTTTACATTATGGTTTACTCTTGGTGTTGTACATCATATGGGTTTGGACAAAAGATGACATATATTCATCATTATAGTGTCATACGGTTATGTTCATTGTCCTAAAAATCCCTTGGGCTCCGCCCAGTAATGTCCTCCTACATCCCTGGAAACCACTGATCTTTTTGCTGTCACCATAGTTTTGTTTTTATCAGAATGTCATATTGGAATCATACAGTACAGAGTTTTCTCATACTGGCTTTCACCTTGTAATATGCATTTAAGTTTCCTTCATGCCTTTTCATGGCTTGATAGCTCATTTCTTTTTAGCATTGAATAATTTCCACTGTCTGGATGTGCTACAGTTTATTTATCCATTTACTCACTGAAGCACATCCTGGTGGCTTCCAAGTTTTGGCAATTATGAATAAAGCTGCCTTGAACATCTGTGTGCAGGTTTTTGTGTGGACATAAGTTTTCAACTCCTCTGGGTGAATACCAAAGAATGTGATTACTGGATCATTTGGCAGAACTATGTTTACTTTTATAAGAAATGGCTGCGTTGTCTTCCAAAGTAGCTGCACCACTTTGTATTCCTACCAGCAACGAATGAGGCACCTGTTCCATATCCTCATTGGCATTTGATGTTGTCAGTGTTATAGATTTTGGCCATTCTAATACGTGTGTAATGGTACACTGTTGTTTTAATTTGCATTTTCCTGCCGACATATGATGTGGAGCATCAGACTGTCCTCTCTTGGTGGGAAAAAAATAATTTTGATGTTGTTTTTTGTGACCCCCCCAAAAGCATTTAGCAAAGTGTTCTGCATAGAGGGATGTTGAGAAAACATTTGGGGAAGGACACTAGATCGGGAGTTAGGCGGTCTCAACTGCAGAGTGTTGCTTAGTTACCATCTGTGAAAGGGGTAAGATTCCCAACCTACTCCTCAGGATTACTGTGATGATTACAAAAATAAGGTGAGTGAAAATGCCCTGTATAAACTGAAAATTGCTGTGCAAAAATAACATGTTAGGAAAATAAGTATTACTGTTGGTTAATCAAGAAGGAAGTAACTCCCACCTTTAGGATCATTCCAGCTTATACAGCTCATTTCTCATAAATCAAAGTTATTTACTTTCCTAAAAGTCTTTCTTAAAAAGATAAAGTTCTGGATGTTTATAACAGCTTTATTCACAGTCACCAATAACTGAAAACAAATATCATTTAGCTGGTAATTGGCAAAATTGTGGTATATCCATACTCTAGAATTCTGCTCAGCAATGAAAAAGCACAAATTAGTGCACCGACACTGATGAATTGCAAAAGCATTATGCTAAGTGAAAAAAGCCAGACGCTAAAGTCTATGTACTGTATTACTCCATTTTGATGACATTTTGGAAAAGGCATAATTATAGGAACAGAAAACCCCACGGATGGTCACCAGGGGCTAAGAGGGTGGGAGGGATGGTGTTGGAAGGGGCATGAGAGAGCTTGTTGGTAATTTTCTCTTTCTTGATTGTGGAGGGGGTTACCTGACGTATGTGTTCATACAATTTTATCAAACTGCTTGAGTTTTACTGTACATGAATTACACCTCAATAAATAGGACTTCTAAAAAATCACCAGAACTTAAAAATAAAAAGATAAAGTCTTCTCAAACCGATCGTTCCTAGAAAGCAAGATCCAGTCACTTCTCACCCACTAGGAGGAAAGAGTCTGGTGGGGAGAGCCTTACTTGTTGACGAGGGACCCTTCAGAGCCATTTGTATCATTGACCATAGCTGGTTTTGACACTAAGTACTTGGCTCAAAGTCTATGAAATTAGCAGGCTCTGGTTGCTTGTACATCTCAACCGTCACAACTTTATTGATGAGAATGGCTACCAGCTGTCACCTCTGCCTCCACCTCTATGCTTGGTGATTTAGGCTTCATGGCGCCAGCAAATCAAGCCATGATCCTGCTATGGCTCCTCGTGTTGGGGTTTGAACTCCTAGCCAAATGGCTGTCGCTCAGCTGTTACGCTGCCAATCACCCGTCACTGTGGGTTAAGGATGATATGCACCCTGAGATCTTCCAACTCCTCAGACATCTGAAAGGCGACTTGCTTTCCATGCCAGCAGGCAGAAAATCTGGGTGATATTTAACTCCTGGATTTTAGAATTTCTGACTTCGTGGAAGGGGATGAGGAGGGGACTTGTTATTTTACAGAATGAGTTACAGAAGGGCCTCAAACCAGTGAATGGGAAAATGATGTCAGGAGCTTACTACCAAAATCTTAACAATTTTGAGGTGAGTGAAAAAAATTTCTCTACACAAATGAATCAAGCTCTTGGCATGATGGGGCACAGCTCTTTAAAAACAAAAACAAAACCACTTGAAATATTTCACATATTATTGCTTTTTACCCTTTTCCTGTCAGATAAGCAAGATACAAGTTAAGCCTTGGAAAATTTTTTATTTTTATTTTTTTTATTTGAGACAGAGAGAGAGAGAGAGAAATTCCAAGCAGGCTCTGCATTCAGCTCCACACAGGGCTCGACCTCACAACTGTGAGATCATGACCTGAGCTAAAATCAAGAGTCAGATGCTTAACTGACTGAGCCACCCAGGCACTCTGGAAAATTCTCTCTTTTATAAAGGTTTTTATTGTAACTATATTTAATAGGTATTATTTTTTTCTCCCAAAGTGAGAGAAATAGTTTGATCTTTTTTGAAGTTATAATATGCTCACCACTGAAGAGTACTAAACAGACTGATTTTTTCCCCCAGTGAAGTTCTTATTTGGGAAGGGGTACAGAGAGGGATCTAACATTTACTGAATATCTACCATGTACCAGGTACCATGCAAGATGCTTTGTATATATTATTTGTAACCATCTTCACAATGGTCCTAGGAATTAGACCTTAATGAGCCCCATTTTATAGGTGAGAAAACTAAGGCTCAGAAGTACTTTTCCCCAAACCATATGACATATTATGGCATAGTTGGGAATTAAAGCTGATTGTTTTTGTTTGTTTTTCTTTCCTTTTTCTTAAAATTTGAATAGAGTGGACTTACAACATTATAAAAGTTTCAGGTGTGCAACACAGTGATTCAACATCTCTGTACTTTATGCTGTACTTACTACAACCGTAGCTACCATCTGTTACCATACAACACTATTACAATACCACTGACTATATTCCGTGTGCTGTGCCTTTTATTCCAATGACTTAATCCTTCTATACCTCAAAGCTTATCTCCTATTCTCCTTCACCCATTTTGCCTATATCCCTCCTCCCCTTCCCTCTGGCAACCATCAGTTTGTTCTCTGTATTTATAGGTTGATTATACTTTTTGTTTATTTATTTGTCTTGTTTTTTAGAGTCCACATATGAGTGAAATCATATGGTATTTGTCTTTTTTAGTCTGACTTGTTTCACTTAGTATAATACTCTCTAGGTCCATCTGTCTTGTTGCAACTGGCAAGGTCTCATCCTTTTTATGGCTGCATAATATTCCATTACATTGGAATATACACTCCAATATATTGTGTATATATACACCACATCTTCTTTACGCATTCATCTATCAAAGGACACGTAGGTTACTTCTAAATCTTGGCTATTATAAACAGTGCTGCAGTAAACATAGGGGTGCATATATCTTTATGAGTTAGTGTTTTCATTTTCTTTGGGCAAATGCCCAGTGGTGGAATTATTGGATCATATGGTATTTGTTTTTAATTTTTTGAGGAGCTTCCATACTGTTTTCCATGGTGGCTACACCAACACTACACCAGAGTTCCCTTTTCTCCACGTACTTCACCAATACTTGTTATTTCTTGTCTTCTTGATTTTAGCTATTCTGACAGGCATGAGGTGACATATCGTTGTGCTTTTGACTTGTATTTCTCTGATGATTAGTGATGTCAAACATCTTTTCATGTGTCCATTGGCAATCAGTATGTCTTCTGCCCATTTTAAAATCAGATTTTTGGGGATTTTTGGTTAAAGTCAATTGTTTTGACTCCAAAGTCCACTTGCTTAGGTTGCTATATGAAACTCTTTCCAAAGCATTGATTCGTACCCTATGTCCATGTGCCATATCCAAGATGGAAATCAACCACAGAGTGTGGTCTCCTTGAAAGAGAACTGGGTGAAGACTCAGAAGAGGGCTTCCATACCAGTTCTTAAGCTTACATAACACATAAGGGGACTTATGTGTTATTTAAATTCTCTGTGCTTCTGTTTCATCTGTTAAGGGGGAAAACAAAACTCTACCTTTCTACACACAAGAGTTTTTTGAGGACAAGAAGTCTAATCACTCTTGCCAAAGCAGTTCATTTTTTCCCCTAATGTTTCTTTACTAGTATGTGGATACAGCCTTAATAACTATGATTCCATTGAAAAAAATTAAAGACATAGAATAAAGGTAACTTGAGTATGTTATTGATCATGATCATGTTGCTTCACTCAAGGTTGAGGTGGTAAAGATGCCATTTCGGGCAGCACCTCTCTTTGCAGCCAGACTCTGGAGCTCTATACGAGGTCCAGCATGGAGAAGCTGATTTGAAATTGAAGCACCGATGGACTTCCTTTGAAATTTTAATCTTGAGTCTTGCGGGTGCAGACTGCTGCCCCAGAGGTTCATCTTGAGCACAGTTCTGTGCCTCGTCAATATGATATTGGGCATAAGCAGACCTCAAGCCCATGCTGGCTTTGTAGTTTCTTCTCTGCGCATAAGGTGAATAGCACCCTGCCCTCTGGGCATTTAATTCTAACATGAACAATTATTTGATAGCGAAGGGCATTCGTTTGCATTCCAAGTTATTTCATGGTAAGAATTCTACTTACCCATGTGAGGTTTGGCAGAAGCCATTTCTTAACAGAAACTTGGAAGCTGCAGGTAAGGCTTTCTCTCTGTTATATACCACTTCCTCTAAGCCTTGCTTCAGGGGAGCTCTGTATGTCCTGTCCTGTATGTCTTCCATGTCTCTGTACATGTCTTGCTCATAAATGAGGCACATCTTCCCAAGTAAAGCACAATGCTTATCCCCACAAACATTTCCCCCCTCCAAAATGTTAAGCCTATAGCTGTCAGAAATCAGTCCCAACTTTTTACCTGTAGGGAGTTAGAGAAACCCAGGCAGTGTACAGATGGACTGGGCAGGATCCCCGCCTAAACCTGAAGGTATTCTGTCTTCTGTTAAACAGAGGTTTAGAAGGCAGTTGAGCTAGCATGCACCTCATAGTTCATCTCAAGCCTGAATACACCAGTTATACTATCCTCTAGATGTTGCTTTACTTGTGATTGGATATGACCCAAAACACTAGAAATGGAGAGGTAGCTGGTTCCTGCCCAATGGCCAAGAAGAGTTTGGAAGCTGTCTTCCTCACATTTTGAGGAAGCAAGCGTTTGTGTGAAATGACCAGGAATCTACGAGACAGAAATGGAGTAAGTGAAAAAAGAGTGGAACAGAGAGAGAATGACAAACAGCGATGAAAGGGGAGGAATGATAGAGAGTGTGCTTGTTTTCCTTTTGTTAGTTTAAAGTGGGCCTTCCCTTCAATGGTACATTCACTTGACCTTCCTCTGCTGTTTGGCTTGTGATCCACGATCTGCTTATATACAGCTTTGTCAGAATGAAAAATATCTTCTGTGATCATTTTTACCTTCAAGAAACACGGGTTATTTCAATATAAATCCTCAGCTCTATTTTATAATGATTTTGGCTCTCTGTATTACACTGAAGTTTTACAGAATTTCTTCCCAATACATGTTGGCATAATATAGAGTACCTGATTTATACAAACAGCATCTCTCTAGGGGACAGGATATTTTACAGCCCTCTGTATCGAAGAATGAAAATTTGATGCCCCAAATCAAATCCCATCATTCACCATGGTAGTTCCAGCATAAGGTAGATACTTAACAAATAGTGAAGGAAGAAAGAAATTTCCAAGTTTAAAATATAGTTGTCCTGCACACCTAGGGATATTTCCAGAAATCTAGTTCAAGGAAATTACTACAATCACTGCCAATTAACCAACAGTGCTAAAGGAACCAACCTTTTAAAAAATTTCTTTTACATTTTTTATTTATTATTGAGAGACAGAGCGCAAACCGGGTAGGGTCAGAGAAAGAAGGAGACACAGAATCTGAAGCAGTCTCCAGGCTCTGAGCTGTCAGCACTGAACCCAACATGAGGCTTGAACCCACAAACCGTGAGATCATGACCTGAGCTGAAGTCAGACGCTTAACAGACTGAGCCAGCCAGGCGCTCCAGGAACCACCCTTTTAAAGTTAGAAAAAGGCTAGAGGAGGACTTACTCCGAGAGAGGTTTAAAAGTTCAGGCAGTTTTAAATACTAAAAACTTCATTTTGTTATGAAGTAAGGTCAAGTTTCTAAAAGTAGTTAAACGGGCTCTGATAGGCTGCACTCTTAAAAGGTATCTGAGTGTGCTGGAACCTATCTGGACATGATGCTTGCTCTCCTGGAAGCAGCATTTAAAGGAAGTCTCATTGGCCAGTGTCACATGATGCACCCAGTGGTTCCAGCTGAATCCGGTTTAAAATGCCTGTTCAGGGGTGCCTGGATGGCTCAGTGGGTTACGTGTTCCACTCTTGATTTCAGCTCAGGTCATGATCTCATGGTACGAGAGATGGAGTCCTGCATCAGGCTCTACGCGGATGGTGCAGGGATTCTCTCTCTGTTCCTCCCCTTACTAGCATGCACGCTCTCTCACTCTCTCTCTCTCAAAAATAAACTTTAAAAAAATAAAACAAAATGCCTGTTCATAGGCTCAAGGAAGCCAAGCCTTGGCAGAGTCATGGCTGACGCTCCAGAAAGCAGTCTCCCCAAAGGGCAGCAGAAGAGAAATGGCCATCGTTTATCTGTGGTGCTAGAAGGGCCAAGGAGGGTGTAAGTAGGAAGCTGACCAGAGGACCGAGAGAAAGGGAAAACAATTTCCAAGGCACTGAAGCAATTAGATGAAAATACACTGTAAACCAATGGGCTCTTCCTGCTTCTGAGGGCTGGGGGGAGAGTTGGAGAGGGGGCTGGAAGAGTCTACTCCTTCCCGAGACACTCTTTGAAATTCTGCTCCCAGCCCCTCGGGCTCCACTGTCACCTACTTGAGGCATTTCCCCTCCGAGACGGGAGGCCCACCACTTTGCTCTCTTTTAAAAACCAGATCTTGAATTAGAGGAGCAATGTTAAAGCCAGTGCTTTCAAAAACTTAAAGAACGATATTGTAGACCTTTTATGATCCCCTGCAGGTTAGGTGTTTTGATAGTAATTACTGAGGAATGTGTGCATTTTTATTTGACTAAATCTAATTATATCCACTTTCTGACACTTAAGGGTTCATCAAAAAAAAGAATAGATTAGTAAGGGAATGACACTTAATTGTTACTTTTTACTTCGAATACCCAGGCTATCTGAAAACTAATATGTGCAATCTTATTTTTCTGGTTTAAAAAATATGTAATTTTAAATCTTTTGGTATTTAGAAGAATGTTTTGCATTGGCAAGAGCCTCTTATTAGCGTTAACTAACAAAAACACACAAAACATGCCATTTCTCAGTAAGATAACATTCAAAGTTGTTCCCCACCCCCTCTCCCATAGCAAAAAATAAATAAATAAATAAATAAATAAAGGGAAAAAGATAAACTGTACTTTTGCTTGGGATCCCTAGCTCGCTCTCTCTCTGAGATCTCACATCTCATAAAGGCCCTTTATTGCCGGTGCAATGTTTGTTATACACTTAGGAAACGGAGGCACATGTACCTAGGGTATTTTTTTTCGTTTGTTTTCTCTTCCAGCATTTGATCACTGACTGGTGAACCGTTTGGGCCCACAGAGATCTCTAGACCACCAGCTCATGTATTTGAAAGGCATCTGTTTATTTTGAAAATGCAAATGTGGCCTACCTCAAAGACTGACAGGCAAGAAATGACCCACTGAGCAAGGGGAGAGGTTTCCAATCTGGAGCCCTGTCCCTCCCTCTACCATACCGAGATCACTCGCTGTCAAAACCACTTAAACAAGCTCCAGGAATCTGAGTGAAGGGCCCACAATTAAAATGAACAGGCTCGTATGTGTGTATGTGTGTGTGTGTGTGTGTCGCCTTCCCTCCTTCCGTTACTCTTTCAAGAATTAGCCAGGCAGATCATTTCTCACCTCGTTTAAAGTAATGAAGAGGTCAGTTACAAAAGGACTCTGCACCTCTGAAATGGTGGCTCCAGGACCGAGGGCTGCCTGGAGGAGGGCCCTATAACAGGGACACTGACTTCTTAGTAGCAGTCCGGTCCTGGGGACAGATTCCCGGAGAAAGCCCAGGAAGGTTAATACCCTGACTTTGATCTCTGTCAAGGCATACCAGCAAGAATTAATTTACATTTCAGATGAAAAAGGTTGACAGCATGAAAAGGCATCTTGTTTCTGGTATGTGAATGTGCCGTAATAGATCGGGAATTCTGAAAGGAAGTTCTGAGGAAGCTAAAGGGATAAGCTGTGCGGCTGCTTTTATTGGGAAGGAGATGAAAGGCAAACAAATTTCAATATGTGCTGCTCTGTAGCAACATGTAGGCCAAATGCTTCCTAAATTTCAAGGGCTGCTCTTTTAAAAATATATAACATATCCCAGCAACACTACAAAAAAAATGCTATGGGCCAGAACTTGAAATACAAAGAAACACATTCCATAGAATCTAAATTTCCAATGAAATGATTTGTTGAAAAAAAAATTACAGACTAAGTTTCAAAAACAATCAGAATGGCTGTGCTGTGATAACATCCCTAAGCACTTCCCCGCAGGCTTCACAAGTAAGGGAACCACTACTTCTGGGGTTTGTTGTGCCCAGGAATACTCTCCTGGGGTGAAGAAGAGATTGTCATGAGAGGATTATGCTTTGAGAAGATCACACCCCAAAACAGAGAAGTCAGGAGTTGCTTTGCTTTTTAGATCAACACAACCATGCCTTCCAATATAAAGGTACAGAAAACATTCTCAAGTAAAAGTAAACTGCCAACAAAACTGCAAATGCAGTTATCCTCTCCGTGCATCTTTTCTGCTGACACAAAACAGCACCTCGATGGCTGTGTGGGCTGAAGGCAAAGGGACTCTGCCTGCTTTTGCTCTGGTTGCCACACAACTTCTAAGAAGGAGAGGCGGTCTGAGTCCTACTTTCAACGTCCTCATGTGCGCCCAAGCCCCTGGAGGGAGACTCCATTAAGGGAAGTTCCTGATGCCCCCTGATACGGAGAACACTAGTTGACAGGCTAAAACACGGAGTGCTTGCAAAGCTTTAAAACAAAGAAGTACCTTAAAGGCATGTGTTCTCTCCGGTTCCACCAAACAAGATCATCTTCCTGTGGTCCCCACCGCACAGGTGCTCTACTGGAAAGACGCAGTCAGGATTGGCCTGATACGGTGATGAAGCAAACCTGTCTGTGTTTTCATGCAGCCCTTACTCGGCAATAACAGAGTGCAAACAGGGAAGCCTCGAAAGATCGTTTTCAGACAGGAAAAATTCGATTTATGATCCTACAACCTGGACTCAGTAGATCAATGATATGTAACTCAAAGTTTATATTTTAAAGCATGTGTTGGGCTTTGGTCCAAGCTGCAAGATCCGAAATCAGTCCAGGAGACTGGGGGGAGGGGGGGTGTGGTGCGGTGAGTGGGGTCAGGCGGGCGGGCAGTCGATAGGGAACAAATGCACTCTGAGTTGTCTTAAGTTGCAACTACAATTGCATCCCTCTTTCTGAACTCTTTGAAGTTGTAGAGCTTAAAATTCCTAGGGGGATGGTGTTAAAAGTTACACATTTGCATTTAAATAACACCCCCTTCCTTCCAAATATTTTGGTTCTGAATGAAGATGTCTGGCCTCAATGGTAGCCTTAGAGCGTTCTGAGAAGTGTTCTTGGAGCCAAGTTCTGGGCAGGCACCATCTCAAAAAGATTCCAGCTGTTTTACTTAGGAGTTTGCTTCAAGGCAACAGGATCTGAAACCCTATCCTATGAGCCTATGGAGTCCACTGGACTAGCCCCTTCTCTCTCATTCTGTCTCTACTGTCAGAGCTCCAGGACGTTCTCTGGAGCCTCCTTCTTCCAGAGCCTCAATCAGGTTATACAGATTCAAATGATGAAGGGAACCCAGCCTGCCAGCCTTTGCAGAAGAACAGAGCCTCCCAGGAGCCAGGGGGAGGTCAGATGAGCCAGGAACCAGAGCTCCTAGGACTCACAGAGCCAGGCCAAGCTGAACCCCAGCTTACCCTAGGGTAGAAGGGGGGCGGGTAGGGGCACAGAGTACCACCCTAGCTGCATACAGTCCAGAGTGTGGGAAATTCCATTTGCCAGGAAAGTCCCTGAGCTATTGTTATCGCTGTGATGCTGAAAGATGGGTCTTGCATGTAATCAGAGAAATTCCAAGATTATTAGAGACCTTCCAGACTTAACCAGACTTTAGCCAGTGCTCTCGTTTCACAGACGACGGCCGCGTGACTCCAAGAAGGAACGGAATTTGTCCAGTTGGCAGTATGTGAAGTTGACTGTGTCCAATCTGCCTGTGTTCAAATGCTGACTGCTCCTGACTAGCCATGTGGCCGTGGACAAGTTCCTTCACTTCTCCGGGCCGCAGCTCCCCTCTCTGTAAACTGGACTATGAGAGCGCTTACTGTGAGCATCTTTCCGCAAGTGTGACAGGCAGCGAAGGGTCACTGTCAGCCCCACCAGCCTCACGCAGGGGCTGTGTCAGAACAAGGACTAGAACCTTCACTAGGACTGTACCTCCTCTTCCAGTGCTCCTGAATTATTAACCTTTCAGCTTTCCTAAACTCATATGAACTTAATCATGGAATATTTTTCAAGTGGACGTTATGAAAATGATGTTTTAATTACCTGCTTGAATAGGAACCGCAGACTCACTCCTTCTGTTGCTTATTTTCTTAAATTTCCTCCGAGCATCATATCCTCTCCAGGCTAAAAATATAAAACCATGTGCTGGGAATGACATTAATTTAAGAACGTGCCAGAGAATTGATATAAGCTGTTTTCCCTCCCATCTATTACCCCTCTTCTCCTCCCTCCAGCTTTCTCACTGAACAAAATAGCAGAGATACGTGAGCGATGATGGGGGAAGAAAGGCCTCTCTGTACTCTTAGCTCGGCCTCCAAGATGCTTCTGAGAAGAAGTTATTTTTGCTTAGGCAGTGAGTTTCCAGAACACTCTGGATTCTACTTATGAATCACGTGGGACCTCCATCCCAGCTGAGGTGGTTCCCTGTCATCCCAACCTGCCAAGGAAGCTCTGTTTTCAGGACATGGGGTGGGGTGTTGTGTTGGGATGGTGGGAATGAACCAGAACAGCCTGACCGGTCCAATTTTTTTATTGGGGGTGGGGGGAAGGTATGAACATGAAATTTGAAGGAGTGAAAAATAACGACGGGAGTCAAGGGGAATAATTAGTAGCACGACACATATTTTGGGGAGGGTGAGCCATGTGCCAAGAACTCGGCTTCAAGAGAAGAAAATAGACGGCAGAAAGGCAAAAGGCAAGGGAAATGGATGAGGGTAAGAGAAAGAGAAAGGACATTGTGTTGGGGATTGTGCTGGGTCCTGTAGAAAGGACTGGGGTGTTCAGCTGCCCACCAGGAGCATGACCACCTCGCCTTTGTGTCCCTTCCGTTAACATCACAGCCTTCCGTGTGCTGAGCGTGGTCACGAAGTCCCGAGTGGACGACGTGATTCTGGGTTATGAGGGAAACTGCCCACTCTGTACAAGATCTGACGCTTTCATAACCACTCATCAATAGCACAGTGGCTTGGATGCTGTTTGTAACACAAATAACACACACATGTGCAAAGAGACACTGGGTGGGGCTGCGCCTAAGAAGAGCCTAGTGATGTGTTCCCTAGGTTTATAAGCTTTGTGCCAGAGGGCCTTTGGGGAATGGCATTGGTGATTCTGATGCTGAGAACCTGGTGTGCAGGTCAGAGACCACAGCAGTCTTGCTCATGGCCAAATTCTCAGCATCTAGCACAGGGCCTGGTCTGCAATAGGCACTCAATAAATACTTGCTGAAGCAAGGAAGAGGGAAGGAAAAGTAGGAGGAAGAGAAGAAGCCACTGAGAAAAGCAACGGGCGAGCAGCCTCAGTACTTGATGAAATGCCAAGACTCAGGACCATTTACCTGACTGGATGGCAATGGCCCCCTTCTCTCTCTTCTCTCTGACTCTTCTGTATCTCCTGGCGCCAAGCCACCCCTTGGCATAAGCCTGCAGCACAACCACTCTGCCTATGACTTCTTGTAGCAGCAAATTCAACTGCTCAACGTGGTAATATTTGAGAAAAACCTGAAATGAGATATTACTTTTAGCATTACATATGGGCTCCTGAACAGAGATCCAGTCTACTCCAGAGTACTTTTTAAAAAAATATTAAAACCATTATCTAAATAAAGTTTACAGTGACTTGTTTTACAATGATATTACTGACTGCTTAGGGGCAAACACCATTCCCCTTCTAAGGCCAAGCCAATTCTTGATTATTGATGTAAACAATGAGGTTAACGGGCTTTAGGAGATCCCAAATGTTCTCCAAGTCTGCTCTATACCTGCCAGGTGTTCTGTATTCTCAATTTGATTTCTACTATCTCTCTCCACAGCCTTGATGGAGGCACTGAGCACCAGAGCTGACCCAGGCCAGTAGGGGAAGTCTGGGAGGAGGACGGACAGGACCCACAGTGAGCTCATTGCCGCTGAGGAACGACTGTGCTGCCATCGACACTCAGGCTGCCACTAGCTTTGTAGGACAATTCAGAATGGATCACAAAAACCTAGGGTGATGTGACAGTATGTTCCAAATGAAAAGCTATACACACTGAGACTATTAATCAAGGTACACAGTAAAAAACACAACAAGAGTCTAATGAAAAATGGACAAAACTGTAAAAGATACTTATTATGGTCATTAATAAGATTTGTGTATGTCTACAAGGTGCTGGGATAGGCAGCATTTAAATTAGAGGGATAGTTTTTAAAAGAGTTCAAAGTTCTCATTCTAGAAATGTCAAATGGTTTTCTCAAATCATATGCAGAACAGGAGGCAAACCCTCCTCTTATCCAGAGGTCTTAGGACCACTCCTGGCCCAAGACCAGCAAAGACCACCATTAGGCTGGGGGCTTGCCTGCTGAGCCACAGAACTTACAGAGCCAGTCATATTACTGACGAGAGACAGACGTACACAGTAGAACATCACAGGTGACAGTTGTGAACAATGAAGAAAGAACTACCTTTGTTTTTCCCAGCACCCAGTGATCTAATTTGGACTTTTCCAAGATAGCAACACAGCTCTCTTTGCTAGCAACAGGTGTTTCATGTGCTCTGAATGCTAAGTAATAATACCTACAAAATAAAAGAGTAAAATAAAACATTTTTAGTTATCATTTGATACAGTATAGTAGATATGCTCTGGACTCACTGTCATGCCTTGTTTTTTGACAGTAGATATTTCTTGAGCACAATAACAGCATACTAGGTAGTGAGGTAAACAACTTATGCTTATCAACTTAGCTCTTACTTGCTTTTGAGTTTTCTTCTACACATATTTCCCTTTTAATATTGCTTTATAATTCATATTCAGTGGAATACTCAGCATCTTTTGCATGAAAAATCAAAGTATCTAATCTGTTAAAACTGAAGTTGGGACAGCTCTTCTACGGTAATGTTAGCATTATTATACTATAATTTGTAATCCCACTGTATAAATTCTGACTCTGCCTTGAAATGTCCTCTCTGAAGCAACTGTAGATAGCAAAAATGATCATAGCCAAAACTACTGGATCAGCCCGATTCACATCTGAGTCACATGTCTCTCTCAAGGTACAGAGTAGACATATTTTTAATGCAATCACTGAAACCACATTTGTCTTCCTACATTACTCATTTTAACGTACTTCCATACTTTCTGGTTGGATTCAAAGAACACCCACAAAAAGGTTTTTTTCCTCTCCTTTTCTTTATTCTCCCCATCCAAATACACACACACACACACACACACACACACACACACACATGCATGCACAGGAATATTTTATCCTTTTAGAACACCTTACCTTAGTTTTTCTTTAAAAATTTTCCAAGGCTCTTTTCTCTGCTCTTTGCTGCCATCTATAATTAAATTCAACCTCTTGGAAGTTTAATTTCCTTGTCGAAGGATTTTCCTGTCAGTCCTCAGACAAGGTTGATCTGTTATTTTAGAATTACTGTACTTTTACATATAGGGCTGTTTTACTTTTTAAAGAAAAACTACCCAAATATAAAATATGACTCCTTTTCTTGCCAAATATCCCACATCTTTCTGTTTATGGAAAAATAAACATACCTGATTAGCATGTGGGTCATTTAACTTTATCTTTGTGCTATAAGATTGTTTTACAAGTTAGGATATAATGCTTAATTTGCTGGAAACATTTGCATTCAGAGATCCTGGAAATATTTCCAAGGCTCTGAACCTCTGTTTCTACCGAATGAGGGGCAGTGCTCTCACAGAACCCCTGAATGGTGGCCAGGACCATACTAGGCCATATACCCAAGCCCAGGAATCAGCTCACAGAAGCTGTCTCCTGGGGCCACATGGGAGGAGGGACAGCTGGGAATCAGGCTTAGGGCTATCGGGGAAGCTCATGGCGTTAGCACATTAGCCTCAGTTTCTCTAGGACTATAGTTTCAGTCGTGGCTTCTCTGACCAGGCTCTAGCCAAAGCAAAAGAACTATGTCCTAGAGTACATGGGGATGGTGGGAATAGATGGCGAATCTATATGGGTGAATGTGTGGGGGAAGCTGAAGTACAAATGGCTTAAGGTATAGAAATCAGAGGTAAACCCAGATTTCCTACACTCTTTCCATTAGGCCTGGCCATTTATAACATAAACAACCCTGGCTTTAATCAGCCCAGGCTTAATACTATTAATGATAAAGCATTTAAAGAGAATCTAATGAATGATCAGTCCCAGGAGAGATATGAGAAGAATGTAAGGTATGTTCCAGCCCTCCAATCAAGGATTCATACTTGTTTTCCAGGCATCTACAGATGGTTCCTAGCAGTTTCTAATTTTAAATAGAATGAATCCTGAACTAGCATAAATATTAGAACTTAACTTTGATTTCTGGTCCTTCAACCCAATCTCTTAATTTATTATGATGATAATATTCATATTTGGCTTGGTTCCAAAAGAGATGGGTAACAGTACTACAAAGAAGTGAAGGTTTCAAAAAAATACTGAAAAAACACATGTAAGTGATATGCCTGTAGTAGTAAGGTCAGATAAGTACAATGTGTTTCCTCCATGGAATGATTTGGATTCTGGTAGGTACCATGGTAAAGAAGCACTCTGGCTGAGCTCCTGTGGACTTTGATGTAAGGACAAAACAGAAAGGAACCAATATAAAAGATATATCGACAAGAGAGTTCTTTTTTGGGAAGATCTATCCCATGTACACTTCCTGAAGTAGATGAGTTTAATGAGCAGGAGATATGCAAGTGCAACATAGTAAGCATAAAGGTCGTAAGGGTCTGGGTACTTGAGAGCATTGCAAAGACCAGTTTTGCCCTGAGCTGCCTCGTGTAGGTAGAATTTATCCCTCAGCTTGGAGTCTGAACACTGAGTTACGAGTGAGAGGAGCTCTGTTGGGTAAACTGTAAATCACTTATTTCTCTGTCCCTGAATTCCCACAGGTGGGAATGGGAACCAGATCAGTGGTTCTAAACTCTTTTGGGGGGCGGTGGGCAGGGGCAGGTGTCTAGGAAAATCTGGTAAAAGGCATCCATATTCTTTCTTAGGAAAATGTTCTTAACCCATGACATACAAAGTCAAAAGGGACACAGGGCTCCTGTTGGCCCTCCAAGGACTAAAGAGCCCTTTCCTGCTTTAGAACTCTGTGGAAAGTTTTCCCAAGGCCTCATCTCATTAAAACATATATATAGCTGTTGAAATACTAAATATCCAGTTGAAAAATATTTCTTCTCAAATATGTTATTTAGTTTTCTACCTAAAGTGGTATATGGAATGAAGACTCTTCAAGGAAGAGTTTTTAAATATAACAAGCTAAGCAGTTTGTAAAGTATTAGTAAAATTAACAGGCAATTAGAGATTCATCCTCCTGCCTTTAAATTATAGAATCATAAGCTGGAAGTATCTGTAAGGTACTAGGATATATTACTTTTCTATTACTACACAACCAATTACTCTAAAATTTAATGCCTTAAAACAGACATCTATCATCGTACAGTTTGTCAGGGTCTGGAATTTAGGAGCAGTTTACCTGCGCAAATCTAGGCAGGGTCTCTCATGAGATTACAGTCAAGATTCCGGCCAGGGCTGCAGTCATCTGAAGACTTGCCAAGGGCCACATGATTTATTTTCAAGATGGTGCACTCACATGGCTGATAGTAGAAAACCTCAGTTCCCTACTGGCTGTTGGCAGGAAACCTCAGTTCCCTGCCACATGGGCCTCTTCAGAGCACAGCCTGAGTATCTTTATAACATAGAAGATGATTTCCCTCAGAAGCAGGGATTCCAGAGAGAGGGAGAGGGAGAGGGAGAGGGAGAGAGGGAGAGGGGGAGAGGGGGAGAGGGGGGGAGGGGGAGAGAGGGAGAGGGGGACAGGGGGAGAGGGGGAGAGAGAGAGAACCCATAATGCTTTTAATGACCAAGGTCTAGAAATGACATTCCATCACTTCTTTCATCTTCTATGCAATTAGAAACGAGTCATGTAAGTCCAGACCACATTCAATGAGAGATTCTACCTCTTGAAGAGAAGAATATCAAGTAATTTGTGGACATATATTTAAACCATCACAAAGAATCTCTCTAGATCATTAAATATCTTACTGACATAGTAAACTGTTCTTGGTGAGATGAAATGACTCTCCCAAGAGGACGACAAGTAAATGACAAAGGCTAAGATTATTATTTAAGTTTCTGAACCTCCATGTAATTGATTTTTTAAAAAAGCAATATGAAACCAGCTAATTAAGTTTAGATTTTTTAAATGTTTTTTAAAAATTTATTGTTTGAGAGAGAATGTGAGCAGGGAAGGGGCAGACAGAGAGGAGGATAGAGTATCTGATGTGGGCTCCATACTGACAGGCTGGCAGCAGCCAGCCTGATATGGGGCTTGAACTCATGAACTGTGAGATCACAACCTGAGCCAAAGTCTGATGCTCAACCAACTGAACCATCCAGATGCCCCTGAAGTTTAGTTTTTAATATAAGAAAAAGAAACGAAAGAGAGTAAAGGTAATACCATTTCTAACCAGAACATATTGATAAAAATAAATACATAAAAATAAAAATTTTCTACATAAAAAAAGGAAAATTTAGGAAGAATTTGTCTTTTTTAGTTTCACTGTTTATTTAGGTACAATGGTTTTGTTCATACTATAATCATGCTCCCTACAGAGCTTTCCCCAACAAAAGCTATTCTTAGGAATGTAGGTTTATCTGCCACCAAATCAATGGTGGTACATTTCTTAGGCTGACCTCCAAAGCCTATTTAACCTATTTAATTTGAAGAATCGTACCTTTAAGGCAAAAGGGGGCTTTTATTTTTCTTCATTTCTCCTTTCTTACACTCTTCAGTGTAGGCTGATAAAATCTTTGGTAAGACAGAGTAAAGAAACAGAGACTATTAAATACACCAAAGTTGCCCTGTGAGAGCTGGTCCATCTCACTAAGAGGAAGGCATCTAATCTTGTTTGTGTTCCACTTAGGAAACAGTGAGACTTATGTCTAAGAAACTGTAATGACCGAACATTGTCCTTCCAGGGTGGAGCCAGGAACAAAGCCTATAAAATCCCCAAGAACTTCTAGGCTTCCCTCAGAGGAAGAAGGACCCTCCAGGGGAGGGGGCTGAGGGGACTCTAAAGGAGTGAAGATGGAAAGTGTCCCTGGACTTCAGATGAGCTCTGGGTCTATTGAAAGAAACCTTAACTGCAAAGAAAAGAACAGAAATATTTAGAAATTTTGGAATTTTTGCATGTTCCAAATCAGCTCCCAGTAAGGTTATTTTCTTTCTAGTAAGGAGCTAGACTTGAGCTCCTCCAGACACAATGTGGGCAGAACTGAGGGCTTACATTTGAGCAATCATATTTCAAAGCCTACCAGCACGTGTTGGAGACACCAAGGCTGCTAAAGTATGTAGGACAGAGTACTAGTAGAGAGCTACGAAGAACCCTGGACATCTGTGGAAGGCCCCTTAGGTACTCAGCAGAGTACTGATTAGCACACACATGGGAGGAAACTTCTCAAGACTAGGCAAAGAGCCATCTAAGAAGACTAGAGGGAATAGTGCCTGATGCTTACAGAGGGCTGAGAATGGTGTCTGCTTCTACCAGCCAGATGGATCAACCTCATAATTCCTAGGACGATGGATTGAAGTAGTAGTATCTTGCTTCAGAAGGGTCTTGCTTCAGTAGTGGGGTAATATTAGTCCTAAAAACAGCTCTAAGAGATCTTAAAAACAAGATCCAAGGAGCATCTGGGTGGCTCAGTTGGTTAAGCATCCGACTTTGGCTCAGGTCATGATCTCACAGCTCAAGAATTCAAGCCCCACATCAGGCTCTGTGCTGACAGCTCAGAGCCTGGAGCCTGTTTCAGATTCTGTGTTTCTCTTTCTCTGTCCTTCCCCTGCTCATGTGCTCTCTCTCTCAAGAATAAACATTAAAAAGTATTTTTAAAAAAAAGATCCAATAGCCTGAAACTGTTTCCAACTATAGGCATACCTCAGAGATACTTATTTATTCAGTTCCAGATTGCTGCAATCAAGTGACTATCTTAAAAAAGTGAGTCAAATCAACTTTTTGGTTTCAGAGTTCATATGAAAGTTATTATTATGTGGTCTATTATATTATAGACCACATTATATTATGTAGTCTATTAAGTATATAATAGCATTATGTTTAAAAAAATACATACCTTAATTTAAAATACTTTATTGCTAAAAAATGTTAACCATCATATGAGCATTCAATGAGTTGTGATAACTGATCACAGATAACCATAACAAACATAATAATAAAAAATGTGAAATACTGTGAGAATTATCAAAATGTTGACACAGTGACACAAAGTAAGCAAATGCAGTTGGAATGGTGCCAATAGACTTAAACTTGATGCAGGGTTGCCACAAACCTTCAATTTGTAAGAAACACAGTAGCTTGAAGTGCAATAAAGTAAATTGCAATAAAACAAAGTATGCCTGTGATTTAACTTCATCACAGAACAAGGCACAAAGATTTTTATAGGGACACAAAAATATCCAGCACCCCAAAAGATAAAAATGATAATGTCTGGTATCCAGTCAAAGATTATCAGGAATGCAGGAAAATATGACCCATAATGAGGAAAAAGTCAACTAACTGAAATGGATCCAGAAGTAACAAAGAAAATAAAATTAATAGAGAAGAACATTAAAACGCTTCTTTTAACTGTATTCCATATGTTCAAAAAGTTAAATGGAGACACAGAGATACAAAAAAGACCCAACTAGAATTTTTGGAAATGAAAACTATAATGTCTGAAACACAGACACACACACACACATACACACACACTAGAATTAGTAGCAATTGATACACTGCAGGAAAAAAAAATTACTAAACTTGAAGACATGACAAAAGAAACTATACAAAATGAAACACAGAAAATAAATAATAAAAAAATAAAAGTGCATTCATGACCTGTGGGACAACTTCAAGCAACCTCATACATGAAACTGGAGTCCTGAAGAGGAGAAAAAAGAAGGGTAGAGAAAAAATATTTGGAGAAATTATGGCCAAAAAATTTCCAAATTTGATGAAAACTAGAAACTCACAGATCTAAGTCCAAGCACACACCCAAAACAACTTGAAGAAAACTACACCAAACAATATTATCAAATTTTTCAAAAAGCAGTCATAAAGGGAAAATCTTAAAAGCAACCAAAAAAAAAAAAAAAAAGATAAGTTACATACAGAGGAACAAAGATAAATATGCCATTAGAGTCCTCAACAGAAACAATGCAAATGAGAAGACAATGGAGCAGAATCTTTAAAGAACTGAAAGAAAAAGAATTCTATACTCAGTGAAAATATCTTTCAAAAACAAAGACAAAATAAAGAATTTTTCAGACACAAAAGCTGGAAGAAGTCATCACCAGATGATCTGCATTATAAGAAGTGTTAACTGAAATCCTGTATGAAGAAAGAAAATAATACCAGATGGAAATATGCATCTATACATTAAAAAAAAAATACCGAAGAGTGCCAGAAGATAACTATGTTATTAAACATTTAAGAGATTTTTCTTATTATTAAATCTTTTGAAAATATACTTAACTGTTAAACAAAACTAATAACAATGTATTATGAAGTTTATAACATATGGGTAAGTGTAACTTATGACTGACAACATAACATAAATAGCATAAACATAAGATCATAAAGGTAGGAGGAAGGATATTGAAGCAAACTATTATTCTAATTCTATTCCATACTATATAGTCAAACACAAATAAAGCTGTTTGTGAAATGATATAACACTGCTTGAAGTAGGTTAGCATAAGTTAAAGATATATATTATAAATCAGATATAAAGCAACCCCCCAAATAATAAAAGAGCAACAGTTGATAGGTCAACAAAGAAGATAAAATGAAATCATATAAGATATTCAATAAATCCAAAAGAATTAGAAGAAGGGAACAGGGAAAACAGGAGACAAATGTGTTAGAGAAGATGATAGACTGTACCTAGCCAAACAAACGTTAAATGTAAATGGTCACAGCAACACAATTTTAAGGCAGAAATCGTAAGACTGAATAAAATCCAAAGTGTAACTGTATGCGGCTTACAAAAAATGCACAAATATAAAGACACAAGTTTAAAGTAAAAGAGAAAGATATACCATGCTAATACTCATCAAGTTAAAGCTATAGTAACTGGGGGCGCCTGAGTAGCTCAGTGGGTTAAGCGTCCAACTTGGGCTCAGGTCATGATCTCACAGTTCGTGGGTTCTAGCCCTGCGTTGGGCTCTGTGCTGACAGCTACCTCAGAGCCTGGAGCCTGCTTCACATTCTGTGTCTCCCTCTCTCTCTGACCCTCCCCTATTCCCACTGTCTCTCTCTGTCTCTCAAAAATAAAGAACATTAAAAAAATTTTTTTAAAGCTATAGTAACTGACTACATTATAACATCAAAGTAGATTTCGGAGCAAAAAATATTACCAAGGATAAAGATATTTATTTCATGGTGATAAAAAGTTCAGTCTATCATAAAAACTTAAGAGTCCTAAGTATGTTTGCACCTAATACACAAAGCTCAAACTGGTTTGCAGGGAGAAACAGAAAAATCCACAATTATCCTTAGAGAGTTCAATACCCTCCCCAAGCATTGTTAGGACAAGTAGACAAAATAAATAAAAATAAATAAATAAAATAGTAATAATAATCAAGGATACAGGAGTGAACAACCAACTTGACCTACAGGAAATGTCTAAAACATTCCAGCCAACAAGAACAGAATATATATTCTTTTCAATTGCATATAGAAACTTTATGGCCACAATAGGATGTATCTGGGCCATAAAACATGACAATAAATTAAGTGATCAAGTCACACAAAGCATGGTCTCTGATCACAATAGAATTAAATTAAAAACCAATAACAAGAAGATATCTGGAAAATCCCCAAATACTTATGAACAGATTTTTAAAATAGTTTTAATAGGTCAAAGAAGAAATCAAAAGAGAAATTAAAAAGTACTCGTCATCAAATGAAAATGAAAACAGTCTCTCAAAACTTAATGGGAAACTGCTAAAGTGGTACTTAGAAAATTGTATCATCAAACACCTATAATAGAAAAATTGAATATTCTCTCAAATACATGACCTCAGCCTCCACCATGAATTAGACAAAGAGCAAATTAAGCCCAAAGTAAGCAGAAGAAATGACACAATAAATATCAGAGTGAAAAATCAATGAAACAGAAAATACACAAACAATGAATTAAACTAAAAGCAGTTCTTTGAGCAGGTTAATAAAACTCGTAAACCTCTACCTATACAGATTGGGGACGGGCGAAGAAAAGAAAGAAGATACAAATTATATCATACCACATAATTTGTGATATTCTACAGATTTTATAAATATTAAAAGGACAATAATGAAAAACTTAAACACATATTAATAAGCTAAAAGAAAAAAGGCACGCCCTTAATAAATGGGAAAAGCATTTGACAAAACCAAACATCTAATCCTATTCATAAAAAAAAAAAAAAAACCCTCAGGGGTGCCTGGGTGGCTCAGTTGGTTGAACATCAGACTCTTGATTTCGGCTCAGGTCATGATCTCATGGTTGGTAGGTTGGAGTCCTAGGTTGTTGCTTGGAATTCTCTCTCCTTCTCTGTGTCCTACCCCTGCTTGCACTTTTTCTCTCTCTCTCAAAATAAATAAACACTTAAAAAAAAACTCTTCTCAATAGACTATACAAGAGAACTTCCTCAACTTCACTCATCAAGTTAAATCTAACATATTTAACAGTGAATGGCTGAACACTTAGTCCCCAAAGATTAGGAAAAAGGCAACGATGTCTACTCTCACAACTTCCATTCCACATTGTACCAGAGATTCTAGCCATTGCAATAGAACCAGACAAAGAAAGAAAAGGCATCTGTATTTAAAATGAATAGAATGGGGGTGCCTGGGTGGCTCAGTTAATTGAGCGTCCAACTTTGGCTCAGGTCACGATCTCATGGTTCACAGGTTCGAGCCCCATGTCAGGCTCTGTGCTGACAGCTCAGACCCTGGAGCCTGCTTCATATTGTGTCTCCCTCTCTTTCTGTGCCCCTCCCCCACTCATGTTCTCTTTCTCTCTCAAACAATAAAAACATTTTAAATTAATTTAACTGTTTTAATTTGAAAATGACATAACTGTCTATGTAGAAAATCTAATGGTATCTACAACAAAAGCCCTATCAAATCTAATAAGTGAGTTTAGCAGACTTCCAAAATAGAAATCAATATACAAAAGTTATTGTCTTTCTATATACAATTAGAAATTGAAATTTAAAAAATCATTTATAATAGCATTAGAAATGTGAAATAGGGATACACTGAAGAATAAATGTGCAAGACCTGTACCCTGAAAACTACAAAATATTGGCTAAGAAGAATTAAAGACAACCTAAATAAATGGAGAAAGACGCTATGTTTGTAAGTTAGAAAAATGAATACTGTTAATATTTGAGTAAAGCAGACTACCCTCCATAATGTGGGTGGGCATCATCCAATCTTTTGAAAGCCTAATGAGGAAAGACTGTGCCCCCTTGAGGAGGAAGAAATACCATCTCCAGACTGCCTTTGGGCACAAGACCACAACATCAATTCCCAGTGGGATTTATAGCCCACTAGCCTAGCTTGCAGATTTCTGACTTGTCAGCTCCCACAATTAAATGAGCCAATTCCTTAAAATAAACCTCTCTCAGTACACATACATACGTATACACACACACACACACACACACACACACACACACACACACACACAAATTGATTCTATTTCTAGTGAAAACTCTTATACAGTTCTGGTTCCCTTTTGCTATGGTTTAGACACACTGAGTAGAGTCAGAGGCAACCTTGGTCATACATTTGCTATAATGTTGCAGGTTGTTTTTTAGAAACTTCCTTTCCTATCACTTCTTCTCCCTTTGTTGAACTTTCCAATTTTCCCACAGATGCTGGGCCTTCTGTACTGCACCCTGGGGGTCTAGGACACCCCAATCCAGCTATTTTTCCTCATGTTCACAAACCGACCTGCCCTCTGTCAAAACCCTCGATGCCTGGGCATTCCCACAGGGCCATCTGTGGAAGAGACTAGCTTGCTCCTTGAATAAACATTTAGATCCTAAAAGGAACTTAGAGTCATAAATAAAAATTCTTTTTTGTATGAAATAGAAAGTCAGATAGGAGTTCGTTCGTTTGAGGTCACAGATTAGTAAGTGGAGACCCTGAGCTTACCCATGTCTTCTAGCTCCAAGTTCAGGGTCCTTCACATTCATCTAACCCTCATCTACTCTTAGCTCTTCCTGTATACAGTGGTAGTTTCTTTGACTCTCTAACCGGGACCTTTGATACTCCAGCACTTTGTAGCTCACTGGAACTTTGTCTACAGCAATCTGGAATATTGGGCTTTTGACCTTGGAGAAGTGTTGATTTCCTACATCTGAACACCAGCTGTCAGGTGCTCCTTGACACAAGTGTGAGGGAACCAAACAATATTCTCTTTGGACTATTGTGTCAGTGAGGCACTGATATTTCAATGGGAAGCTGTGTACACCATCCTTAGCATACCCTCTGGGTTACTGGATTCCAGCCCTGTTCATCCTTTTTCAGGTAGTTTGCAACACTTTCTAAATTATAGGTAATTGATAGATACATATATTCTGTTCAGTCTGGTGATGATTTGATTTGACTTCCCACTGTGCAAATTCCAGTTTTGCCTCCATGTGCAATTCACCTCAACATTCTTTTACTTCATATAAGCCTGTGCTGTTTTGACTTTTCCTTTGAACTGATGATAGTATCTGCCTAATTCCCCCATATCATATGAATAAATTCTTGACACATATTCATCTTTACATCTGTATGTGAGTCATGATGTTACCTTCTGAAAATTATGTTTTAAAAAGAGGAAGAAAGAAATACAAAATCTAGGCTGTAGACATTTGACCCAAAGGAGAACATATAGGCAGGCTGAGGCAGGGAGTCATCACACACAGACTCAGTGTTTCTGAGCAATCCTGACATGTCTAGTGGGCTCAGAAATACTGCCACTTTTCTGCTTATTAACCTCTAGAAGTGCAACAACCATTGGTTAGTGTAATACGTTCATGTTGGAGTTTACTAAAAAAGTCTGTTTCCAAAGTGATCACACAGATATATACCTCACCAGTAGAGCGTAAGAATCTTGTTACTTTCTATCCATGTCAATACAAGGAATTATCAGACTTCCTGATTATTGCCAAAATAGGTATCAAATTATATTTAATTGTGGCTTTTCCTTAATGTGCATTTCCTTAAGTACGAATGAGGCTTATCTTTTCCCTTTGTTTTCACTGAGTCCTCTGACAATGGACAGTATATGCAATGAATCATATTTCTTTGTTTTACTAATGACTACCTATGCTCTTGGAAGGGGAGGGGTGAGAGAGTATAAACAAGGCAGCTAAGAGTTATCCATGTTAGATAAAAATAATATAAGCATTGGAGATTGCTTACATTTTTGTAACATCTGACATTTAAAATTCGCACTTCTCACCTTGGTTATTCTGCTCCTTCATTTTTACATTGTTTGGAAAGAATCTGCTTCTTTTAAAGATGCTTTTGAAATCCTAACCCATAATAAATGAGCCCTGCTTTGACTCATCCTTCCGGTTTGAGTTTTGTACCCAAAGGCATGCAAAACATCTGTACTACTAAAAGAAGATTTGCCACAGCTTTAAGTTTATAGTGAGATTTTTTTTTTAAAGTTTAATTATACAAACATTTTTATTCTTTTTTTTTCTAAAAACATTAAGCAAATACTTTTCCTTGGGATGGGTCATTCATTCTCTATAGTTTCACTTTCTAAATTGAAATGGATTTTTTTTTCCTGTTCTACTCATTTGTTCATTAAATAAAACTTTATTTAGGATCAACTGATTGCCAGGTACTGATGGAAGTGTCGGAATATCAGAAGGAAGCAAGATAGACAACTACCCTGCCCTCAGGAAACTTATATTCTAGTTGGGGAGGCAAATACTAAATAAGTACCTAAAGAACATCATTTTGGGTAGGGATAAATGCTATAAAGAATAGTAAGTGAGGATGGGGGTGGGTGTTGATGGGTATTTTTCATAGTGTACTTTGGCCGGTAGCTCTTAGTAACCAGGATAGTGAGGGAACTCAAGCCATGTAATATGAGGGACTGTTGAAGCATTGAGCTTAGACAAAAAGATTTCACTGGGTCTTATAAGAAAATAAAAAAAGATTTCCTAGACCCTGAGTCTTTGGCTAGATCTAAGAATTAGACTACTAAACACACATTAGCAGGAAAAAGCATACACATTTATTCAATAGAAGGTTTACATGACACGGAAGTCTTTCTAAAGAAAGAAGATGTGAAGAAATTAAATATGAGTGCTTTTATGCTAGATTTGATGAAGTGTGGAGTCATGGAAAGAGGTAAAATGAAGAGTATGAGCCAAGTGTGGGAAACTGGGGTTATGCAGACATCTCTCTGTGTCTACTATCTTCAGAGACAAGGATGCTTCTTTCCTCCTGGTAAAGGGAGGACACCTCTCACAGGAGGGTTATATGACCTGCTTCAGAGAAAGGGCAGAAAATCCTTCCTACTCATGCCATTTCTCAAATTCCCTCAGCTTGAAATACTTAATATGCCAAGATGTCATATTTTGTCATAGCATGTCCAAATCCCATTAGTCTCTTAAACGATGTTAGACAACCTGCACCAGATCTACTTGGAGATTTCATAAAAGATGTGGATTCCCAGGCCATACTCTGGACACAGAATCAGTATCTCTACAGTTGGCGCTCAGGAATCTATATTTTAATAAGGTCTTATGGCTAGTCTGATGCACTGTAGGATTTGAGAACTGCTGAGTCAGGGGAACATGATCACTGGCTGTTATCAATTAGAAAAGGAGCATATTTGTTCCTCTAAAGCCCAGACTGTAGAACTGGGATGGATGCATAGTAGTTTCTGAAAGACGCTTTTGGTCAAGGTCAGTCACAATAAGGTTGTGATCAGACATCTAAAAACATAAACTAGGTTGCCTCAGGAGCCAAAGAGTTAATTCCTAGACCCTGGAACTATTCAGTGGCAAGTGGATTGACAAGGTCAAGAATATTCCCAAAGAAATTCTAGTTTTAACTAGATACTTGAACTGGATCGCCCACAACAAAGATGCAATGTTGACTTGGTCTCTTGGCCTAAAGAATTGCCTCTGTGATTCGAAGACTGCTGTCAGTACAATACTGTTACTGTGGTGAATCACGGGTTAACATCATTATATTTGGACAAAGTGGAAGAATTAAAATTTCTCTAGGTAGTCTGTTTGGGGCTCGTGGAATTTCAACTACCATCTCTTTCACAGGACATGCTCCTCAACATACCTGAACAGTGAGTGGATCTCAGAGCAGTCTCCTAGCCAGCAGTATCGACATCACCTGGAAACTTGATTAGCCCCCTGCTAATCAAAAACTTAGCAAGCGGTGTTTTAACAAGGCCTCAGGAGAGTCTCATGCATGACAAAGTTGAAGAACCACTGACTTACTAGAGAAACAGAATCCCAGGGAAGGGAAATGGCTATCTGAGGAAAGAAACTGGCTCCCATGTTTCTTCTTCATCTTTTCTCTTAGTTAGGGCCAAATGGCTTTGTGGACCACATCACTATCCCTTGAAAAGGTCAATTAATTGCTCAATTAATTCAATCTACCCTAAAGAAATTCTCATACAAATTGAATATATAGGATTTCTTGAGCCTTGCTGGCAAGCAATTTGACACAATGTCAATGATCCACCAGTAGAAGAACAGCCAAATGAATATTACCAATTTTAATAATGGAATTGCAAAGGAATGCATTGGAGCTATGAAACAACATAGATTTATCTCTAGTACATATTGCTAAACAGAAAAGGAAGTTTCCAAATACTATGAAATAAGTGATTCAAGTTCAGCTAAAAACGTGGGTTTTTTTCCCGTGATCTCTTTCTTCCCCCTTTGTATTGTGTATGCATCTATGTATGTATTCTGAAAGGAGAACACTGCCAAAAGAATAACAGTAATTACCTATGGAGGGGCCATGATGCACACAGAATACTGGGAAATGGAATTCAGGATACAGAGGGAGAGATATAAGTCTGATACGTAATATTTAAAACTTTTGGAGAAAAGTTATTCACACATTATTTTTGCCAATAAAAGTTAATTTCAAACATAGGTAAAAATTATTATGGTTTAATTACAACATGCCTATATCCTGGTCAAAGTATTCTATATCTACAAATTTGATTACTATCACTTCCATCTAAGTAGATATGTTCCCAATCAGGAAAGTGTATCAACCCTTTTCCTATTTAAAAATATTGCTTGAGGGCTCCTCAATCAACATCAGTGACCACCCAGACTGTCTACTCAGATATCCAAAATATGAACAATTATCTGAACAATTCAACCCATATAAATAATTTTCTCTTAGGTTGATAATGGAGGGAACTGAGCGATTCTGGCTTGGATAATTTGATAATTATCCCAATTGCCCATTTCCCCTTAGTGTGTATGAAAATCCAGATTTAGTTTTTTAAGTTCTTATATTTACCATAAGCCTTTAATTTTTTCCCTTCATGTATGGCCTTCAGTAAAGACAGAACAGCTGGCCACCATCTGCTACCAAAAAAAAAAAAAAAGCCATTATATCCATTACATCCTTAGAACAACTCCTAAATTTGGGCCATGGGATGAGAGGTCATGTTGATCTGTGCTATTAGATTGTGGAAGTCCTGAGATTATAAATTCCTTCCAATTCAGTGTTACGATAGCACTTAGCACACAGAATAGGTGCTTAATAGGGCACCCGGGTGGCTCAGTTAGTCGTCTGACTCTTGATTTCTGCTCGTGTCATGATCTCACAGTCATGGGATCAAACCCCTCATCTGGCTCTGCATTGAGTGTGAAGCCTGCTTAGGATTTTCTCTCCCACTCTTTGCCCCTCTCCTGTTCATGCACATGCTCTCTCTCAAGATAAATAAACATTTAAAAAATAGGTGCTTAATAAATGTTTCTGATGCTGTTGTTGCCTCCTCGTATGCTTTAAGTAGGAGGCCTCCTAAAGAAAATAAGACGCTGGGAATTCGAGACTAAGGCTGAGTTTATTCACAAATTAATTTGTAACAGAAAGTTAAACTTTATTTTTTAAATTTATCCTTTTTATTTTTATTTATTTTTGAGAGAAAGACAGCAGAGGGGGGCATAAAGAGAGGGAGAGGGAGAGAGAATCCCAAGCAAGATCCTGCTGTCAGTGCAGAACCTCATGTGGGGCTTGGACTCACAAACTGTGAGATCATGACCCTGAGTCGAAACCAAGAGACAGATGCTTAACCAACTGCCACCAGAAAGTTAAACTCTAAGCTGATTATTCTATTTCACAACTAGTAAAATTATTGGTTTTTTCCTTTTTATTGAATTCTACAGACCTATTTCATAGTGATTATTTGGGTTGTATTCAACTGTCTCATTTACCTATTTTGAAGACAGACAGACTTTGGAATCAGGTAGACTCCTATTTCGCAGTCTGACTTTACAACACATTATCTGTGTGATTTTGAGCCCATTTCTTCATTTGTAAGAGGGAAATAATTTCGTGTATTTGGGGGGCTATTACCAGTGTTAAGTGAAATGATGTTTGTAAAGCACTAGCGTGAAGCCTGCCCTATGCAGGTGGTCAATAAATACCCCTCTCTCCTGTCCTCCTTCCGTTTGACAAAATCTCTGCCCTAACCCAAATGTATATGGAAGAGGAGCTAGTAGTCTTTCCTCTGAGTCACCCCTAAACCATGGCGCTCAGGGGTAGGCAGATATTTAGTATGAATCACACAAAACATTCTAGGACAGGAATGGGTATGAGGTCAACTGTAGGTCAGCTGATGGACTGGGCAGTGGTTTCCCAGGGCACCGTGTTCGGAGGATTCCAAGGCTGAGAAGGAAATGCGCTGTGGCTGAGGAGCCGGGTCCAGAGCCGGAGCTGGAGAGAGAAATGGGCTCACGTGCCATCTCTGTGCCAGGTCTCCTCGCCTTCTCCTCTCCTCTTCCACCTTCTCCCCTCTTCAGTCAATATTTTCTACATTCTTACCTGTCTTTGCTGCTTCATCATTGTCATTATCTAACATAACATAGTCCCACTAAATTTGCTTCAAGGAACCTCCACGTGGGGACACAGTTTTAATTCAGCCACTGGTTTTCACTGAGTAGGCCAGGCAGCCAATGCAAAGGCCCAGAGCGGTGGCCCTTCTCAGCTGCATCAACACTAACGCCTTCAAACACCTTTCTTATTTTCCTTTGCTTCTTCTTGCACTGTTCCCACAGCACGGCCATTGCCCACTGGGTTTCTATGTCCTCATGGGTTATTTCCTATAACTGAATTAGCTCATGTAATCAATGATGATACTCAGTTCCTTTTGTAAGAGCTAAAAGAATATGGTGCAGGCTTAAAACTGCAAACATGTCTTTTCATGGCAATGGAACTAAAGGGTCCTCAGTATCTTGCGACTTTCGAATCAGGTGCTTCTGTACTTGCTAATCCTTAAACTACAATCTTGAAGAAGAAGCTGGGTAGCAAGGAATAAGAAATGAGTGGGCTGTGGGGAACTAAAAGTATCCAAATTCCCTCAGCCCCTTACTCATTCAGTCACTCCCTTGTTCAATTAATAAACATTAGATTTATTTTCTGTGGCAAGCATAATTAATGTCTCTCTCGTTTCCATTCCCACTTCTTCCTGGCTAAAAGAACACTAGTTTTCCTTTGGGTGACAATGTTCCTAGCCCCAGTCCGATTCCCTACTTTCTAAGCCTCTCTCTGTTGTGAGGAATGATCACACACCTCTGTTGAGGTCAATGAGTTTGTGAAAGGGCTTATGGGAAAATGCTTTCTTTCCTAATAAAAGTGGGACAAATGTGGCTGACTTAGTCAATCATCTTGCCCCTTTCTTCCTCTGAATGCAGACATGACGTCTGGTGAGGCAGCAGCCCCATGAGGCTAAAAACCAATCCACACAGGAAAGATGGTAAAAGGAATGAAAGGTCAGAAGGTGTTCAGGACCCTGGTGACATCACTGAACCCCTGAGCTAAGATTAAAAGTATTTTACACCTTAATCTCTTCTTGTGAGAAACAAACAAAAGTTTCCCAGTCGTTTCCAATTTGGGCAGTTGTGCCCTCAGGGGACATTGGGCAGTATCTGGAGATTATTTGTTTTATTGTCGTGACTCAGCAGTAGTGAGGAGGTTACTGGCATCTTAATACACAGAAGCTTCAGAAGGAAGGTGACTAGGCTAAAGATAGAAAGGTGGAAAAGAGGTGGCCAGGTAAAGACTTTCCACCAGAGGTGTAAAGGCCAGCAATGTGCATGGGCCTGGAGGGTCCAAGGTTAGACTGAAGGGAGTCTAGAATGCATGTGAGAGAGAACAGTGGGGAAAAAATGAGAACAGTTGGCTGGTGCCTACTATAGGAAGCCTTGGTCGCTGAGCTAAAGGCTTACGGTTCCATCCTGTAGGCAATGAGGAACAGGCATGGAGTTTTATTAACGTGACATGAGTATCTTTATATTTTTAGCAACATAACTAGTGTCAGTGTAAGAGATTATGTCCAGTAAACAGGCTAGGATTGGGAAGACACATTTGGAGGCTAGACCAAAATTCAGTGGAAAGACTACTATTAGCATTCTGAAAACTACGGCAGGGAGTAGTCACAAGGAGAGAATAAATGTTAAGGATGTTTTGTGTCACCTGTTCTTTTGTAATCCATCCAATATGTGTTTTCTATTAACCTAATGATGCTGGGGACAAGAATGCGCCTTCTCTGTGTTCTCAGCACCTTGTATAGAACTTGCCATATAGGTAGGTCCTCATTATACATCTTCTCTTGGTATCAGGGAGGATATATTCATGGCCGGGATCTAAGAAGCCCTGTAGGTGAGTGGCTAATGATACATGTATACCCACCACCTGGATTCATCAGGAACCACTCAGATAAGAGCCTAAAGGAGTACAAAGTCAAGGGTCAAAGTCCAAATATGAACGACTTGAAAATCAGGGTCAAATTTTAAAATGTCTGGATGTCTAGAGTCACTCCAGACTTCCCACAGGCAAGAATATCTGGATCTCAAAAGGATTGCTCTAAAATGCAAAAATGTCAATTTGCCAACTCTGGAGATGCCTTCCGTGAGGAGTTTTGTATGTCTTTTTCCTTAGAGCATAAATAAATAAAAGTGGCGACAATAAAGCACCTTTGTTAAGGGGATAAAGGTTCAGAATCATTTGTTCCACATTTTTTGAGTGCCTACTCTGTGCCAGGCATTCCACTAGAGATGTGGACACGCACGTAAAGGCGGAGGTGTGTAAACGATTAGGAGACATTTTTCATGAGGGCATCCTTGATTCTTCACAAATGTTCAGGAAGAACAACTGTCCACAAGTCTTGGCATCCATAATGCTTCTCTGTAGCTGCTAGAGATTCTGCTACCACTTGGAAGGTGATTATAAAGTCAGGTAACTCATTCACAAAAAAGTCACACCAGAACCGATATACAAGTCCTAAGAAATGTTCCTTTTAAAGACTCTTCATTCCCTAACTCCTTGGGACGTTACATCCCTAAGAATGCTCTTTTGCCACAAACATTTCAAGGACTCATTTTTAGAATCTATATCTGAACCTCCATTTAAAAATTGGCCTCAAAGTTGGTAAAATTTTGTCATGTACATGTGTTAATTTTCAGAAATAGCTAAGATTAATTCAGAACTAAGTCTAGTAGGAAAGATGGTCAAACTGGGTGCTCCCAGAAGTCAAATAAAATAATTGTGTGCTTAGTTCTGAAGGAAGTCCCAAATAAAAAAACACTTTGAATAACAGCCTGGTTTGCTGGAAATAAGGTATGCTTGTTTCTGCAGCTGCTGAGAAGATCACCCCCACCCTCAACGATTATGAAAAACTAGTATTGGTCACATCAAACCACACATTTAGACTCAAATTCTTCTGGGTAACTGTATATTCTTTCTGTCACTGCCAGGGAATTCTACAAGTTTACAATACTTCATTGGCTTCATATTAATTACAAAGGGAAAACACAGGAAAAGAATAATGAGAAATAGTAAACTACTGAGAGGGAAGATCTTAAAGGAAATTTAAGGTGTTATGTACATTAGGGAGATCTCAAATAGTCCTAGGATTACAGCAAACAAAATTCCTCATGAAAGATAAGTAATCTTTCTTAGGTGGAAATTCCCTGTATCATTGGGTGCAAAACTGATGTCCTGAGTCAGAGGAGTAAATGTCATTCTGTTTAACAGATGTTGATTTAACAACTGTTATGAACTGGGCCTTGGGAGATACAGTTCTCCCTCCTGTAAGCTTGAATGTGGGAAGCAGGCATTTCTGGAAGACTCAGAGGCCAAGCAAGGCCAAGGAATCTGCATGCAAGCTCTGAAAATCTTCAGGATGTGGGTGTGTATTCCTGCCTTCTCATGGAGACAAGGAATTATTTCTTACAGAAATGTCAAGTGACTTGCCAAATACTATATTCACAAGTGGATTAGAACTTTGATCTCATTACTAAGTTGCACTATTTATTGCAATAGTTTAAGAAATGAATGATAAGACTTTGAATTGAATGTGCAGTCCTGTCTTACAGAGATTTTCCAGAACGCATCCCAACACATGCTGTCCTGTGTCTGCCCCAGTAGACACTTTCTCCTGGACCAGGCTTCAGGGCCCAATGACCATGAAGCCAATGAACATTCACAGTCATTTACTGTGATGTCCCTCAACAGTATGACTTCAGGAGGCTTCAGCTACCTGCCCAGCATTGGCAGGGGACTTCTTTCATGTCTATCTTAGAATAAATACTTCCAACCCACCTGGCCCGGCTGATGAGAAGGTGTTTGGAATGACCTCTCTCCTCCAAGGCTCCGTGAATGGAAAATAGGAAGGGGACTTCCAAGTCATTTTGCCAGAAAAGGATGGTGGGGTGAGGAAGTATTTTCGGTTTGGCCAAGTGACAGATCTGGGTGACCTGGGGAAGTCCTTTCCTATTCTGGAACCCGACAACACAATCCCCTAAACACAATCTTTCAGGATTCAGTGCCAAATGCCAGAAAATACAAAAAGGTAAAGAGTAACATTAAACAAGTCTTCATCTTTTATTTACCTCTACCTGATATACCTTGAATGACTCTGTTCCCTGCCTTTGATTGTTTTGTCTGCATTTCCTGCTAAGAGTTTACTAAACAGCACTCCTGAACAGGAAGACAAGAGGTGCACCTATTTGTTGAATAACATCAAGGAAGAAAACTGCTAACTCATCCATTTTGTTGTTAAATTGCTCAAAAGGATCAAAATACCAATTAACTTGCTGGCTCAGAAATCTTTGATACCCTCATATTTACTGACATTTTGAAATTCTTGTTCATACTTGCCTAATGGCTTTCTGATTTCGAACAAAGTGCCAATCTGCTTAGCATTTGACCTGTTTTCTTAAAATTTTTATGTATTCCACAGTTAGTGGCTAAAAATACTTGACTAGTCACATTCACATGCTAAAATAGTCTTTTTTTTCTTGTTCCACCTCCAAATTTAAGAGGCAAAAGGAGCTCAAAGACACTTTTTTTTTTAAAGCTATTTCATTATTTTTAATTTAAAACCTCTCATTGCAAGGAAAAAATTTTTTTTTGCCCTTTCTTCTCCATGGAATGTAGTGGCATTTGGAAGACTCGATGAAGCAAGATACCATATTAGGATCCATTCTTCGGAGAGAAAAAGTTGGAAAAACGACCTTGGCCATAAGTTTCAGAAAGGAGGTAAAAAGAAACTACAGATGACTGATGGGGTGCAGCTTCTATAATGGGTTTTAATTTTCCTCTCTGGGTGTCCTCAGCTAGCAGTACACCTCACAGGGGGGGTTTTGTTATTATTGCCCTCTATTTCCTCAGAAAGTTTTGTAAAATTTCTACCCATAATCACGATACACAATGCATCCCTATGGTCATTGTACAGAAAAGAAGAGGTTTAGGAGGTTCAGTCATTAAGCATCCAACTTTGGCTCAGGTCATGATCTTGCAGTTCATGGGTTCAAGCCCTGCATCAGGCTCTGTGCTGATAGCTCAGAGCCTGGAGCCTGCTTTGGATTCTGTGTGTGTGTGTGTGTGTGTGTGTGTGTGTGTGTGTATTTGTCTCTATTTGGTCCTCCTCCGCTCTCTCACTCTCTCAAAAATAAACAAACATTACGGGGTACCTGGGTGGCTCAGTCTGTTAAGCATCTGGCTTCAGCTCAGGTCATGATCTCACGATTTGTGGGTTCGAGCCCCATATCAGGCTCTGTGCTGATGGCTACCTCAGAGCCTGGAGCCTGCTTCAGGTTCTGTGTCTCCCTCTCTCTCTGACCCTCCCCTGCTTGTGCTATCTCTCTGTCTCTCAAAAATAAATAAACACTAAAAAAAAATTTTTTTTAAAACATTAAAAAAAGAAAAGAAGAGGTTTTCACTCCTAAGTCAAGTCAATTGCTGGGTCTAAAAAGCCCTAAAGCAATCTATTTCAATAAACACCGATTGAATGCCGTGGACTGTGGAGATTAAAAGTGTGGACGCTGAAGACTGCATGGGTTCAAATTTCTGTCCCACAGATTTCTGTTCTACTATATACTAGCATGGGACCTTGGGAAAGCCACTTACACTTCTGCGCCTCAATTTCCTCATCCAAAGAGGAGAATAATAACAGAGCACAGCTTCCAGGGTTGTTCTATGGATCAAATAAGATTATATATCTAGGACATCCTAAGTGCTATGTAAATGTTAGTTAAGTCACCCTATTAGATAATGCCATTGTTTTAGCCTGAGAGAGGACTGGGTGCCTGGGTGTATTCACATCCACTAGAATCTTTATTTTTATGTCTTTTATTTATTTTTGAGGGACAGAGAAAGACAGCACGAGCAGAGGAGGGTCAGAGAGAGAGGGAGACACAGAATCTGAAGACAGTTTCCAGGCTCTGGGCTAGCTGTCAGCACAGAGCCTGACGCAGGGCTCAAACCCACGAACTGTGAGATCATGACCTGAGCCAAAGCTGGCCGCTTAACTGACTGAGCCACCCAGGTGCCCCCACATCCACTAGAATCTTGACCCACTTATGGAGGAATACCTTCATCCTACCAATTCTATATCTGGAGGTTTTAGAATCTAAGGATATATATATAACATACAAAAGTCTACAGACATTTTAATTTTTTTAAAGTGATCAGAGGGTGCTTCCTCTGCCTTCCAGACTACTGCAATCCAGTTGGAGCAGAATAAAAATGCAACAGTTAAACAACTAAATGGCAATACATGTTAGGAGTAGCATTCCCAGGGGACAGGGATAACCACAGCACAGCCATCTTTAACGTGATGTAGATCCCGAGACGCTGGCCTGACCTTTTCACAAATTCTTCAAAGAGGATGCGGTGGGAGTACCCCTGCCTGCGGATGCTGACTGTCTCCAGGATCCCTGTGGAGCGGAGCTGGGCCAGCACGCTCTCTCGGGAGAACTTCAGGGCCTCTCGGTCATCATTGGGTTTAATGCAGCGCACGAAGTGGGGCTGTCCGACCACCATTTTAGAGAGCAGATCCATCAGAGAATACTACCAGGGGGGAAAAATACACATCAAATGAGGTCACCACAAACATAAGGGATAATTACAACGTAGGCCTACAGGGGCCTCTAGAGCAGTTTGTTGGCTTACAAACAACTCATAGACCTTTTTGAGGCCAAAAAAGAAACCAGCCATAGGAGGTGATAATATAAGTTTGGATGAGTACTTATAGCTGCCTGTGGATTCAAAAGCATTCTTTACACATCACCTAGTGCAGGCAATGAGCCTATGAGGCAGAGACATAGCTAAGATCATGCTTGGGCTACTCTAACTCGATCACCGGAATGAACCTTTGATATTCCAAGGCAATGCTGCCCAAATTGTACCTATAATTAAAATGTCTAGCTTTTAGAAAAGGGGTCAGTTCCTTCTTCAACCTAAGAACCACCCGAAAGTCTAAGCAAATCTACAGATACCACTGGTAATGAAGCAGAAGAAAAAGAGGGCAAAGAAAACTGGAGAAAATAAGACTATAATGACGACTGACTAACACACATGGAGTGGCTGGAAGGGGGCGCACAGAAAGGGGGCATGTGGCAAAGCTGAGCAGTGCTTGCGCAGGGATGGCCTCAACTGCTCCCCTCAGGGGCATCCGATTTTGGGGCTGCTCTTTTGGATATACCTTCAGGGGCAATTACAAGCCACACAGGAGATCAGTCCCATTATTCCATTATCACACCTCCTACTGATCCAAGATGCTGTTACCTACTTGCCAATGTATCCTGTTTCTCAGAATTAACATCTGGGGGCCAGTATTTTGAGGACACCAAACTGGTTGTCGTGGGTATATTTCTGAAAACCCGTAAGAGAGAGGTGGCTTTTCATGAGGGAGGATCTCTAAGATCTTGAAGATGATTTCACAGGGTTGTTCAGAGACTCCAGATCCCATGACACACACAGCCTCTCCCCTCAAGACACTAGGAGGATACAGCCACCAATGGGGATGAGACCAGGGTGCGTCTCAAGATAAGAAATAAGTGACAATTAGAAATGTCCAACCATGAGAGTGATGAGGCAGGAGCTGAATGTCCGCCTGCTAGAGAAGTTGTAGTAGGCACTGTTGCATGGACGGACTGCAGGGCTCAAAGGGCTCTGAGCCCAATTTTAGTCTACTTCTTAAGCATAGCTGGCTAGGCCAGACTTCTTGGCTCTGGATCTTTCTTGAACTGACGAGCTTCACATAGGGACTTCCACTCACTGCTGGCTCTGAAGTGTTGTCCTTCAGTCTGCCTTGGCAACTGTAGCTCATGACCATTTGCCCTCTCATCCCTGGGGATCCCCTTCTTATCGTTACCCCACCTGACAGCCTGAGACCAGCAATGCCAGCTCTGGCCTCATCACACGTCCACTACATGATCTCTAAGAGGCTTCTAACCCAAGTGCTTTAAAATTTGAAGATAAACAAACGTGTGCAAATTGGTACAAAGCTCTGCACCCTCTCTTACCTATATAATGTGCATGTAACAGAGCCCTTCTAGGCACAACATTTTACTCAAAGGAGTCATTTTACTAAATGAAGTATCAAGAATTGGGGCAGCAGAGACAGGAAATGGTTGGGCCTTGCCATGGATCAATTTGATCTAGGAAAATAAAGTCAAAACCAAGACAGGTTCCCTCAGGATCTGAACTTAATAAGCCACCTTCTGGAATTTTATTAACTATTTTATCTTTCAGTAAATATGCTGGAAAGGTGGCTGGTTCCAGAAGCTTTAAGGCCAAGAAGCAGCTCAAATGCTAACAGAATCTGTACATTCAATGGATAGGGTTATGTGTCAGGGACAGAGACCCTCCCCCCCACCCCCCCGCCCCAGTAGACACGTGGGATTTCACCCGATCTTTCTGGAATCAGAGAACATTATACTTGCAGGTAGGTTCCCCACCACATTTTTCTCTCCCTCACACTCCCACCTTTCTTAACCGACTCTTGTGCTTTGTTCTTATTTCAATGATTCTATTATATCTGGGCCTTTTGTGGGAAGGGTTGGCAAGTCCCTTCTGGAAATAGGCAGAACAGAGATCAAAAAGACTCCGTACCCGGAAGTAAGAAGCCATGGTCTGCCTCTTCATGTTGGTGGTTTCTTCCGGATGCCGTATCACCTCCAGAGTGTCCACCTGGAGCAGGGGCAGAGGGAAGTGGTTTGGGGATACAGACATTTTCCAGCTTTTCCAAAATCTAAAAGGCTTTTTGGTTAAATATCTGAGGGACTTTGAAGTGTAGAACCCAACAGTGCATACTACGGAGAGAAGAGTGACGACTTATAAAAGAAAAATAGAATTTGTACTGTTCAACTCACTTGAGAAGGACAACACTCTGCAAAGTACCATATGGTCTCAGTGTAAGCACCCCTCCCTGTTATTTCTGATGTTCTAATGGGCTCCTGTTAAGTTCTCTAATAATGTCACATGAGACCAAATATTCCTTAAGAGAAAACTGGGCAATGACCCAGGAGGCTGGGTGATTATAAAGACATGGGCCCAAGGCCCAGTTGGAACCCCAGGGAATTAGATGAGCTCCAGTCACCCTCTTGCCATTGAACCCTGCCCCTGCCACCACTCCTACCTCCCCTGACCCCTGCAGGCTGGAGCTTGGGATACAGCTGTTCCCAATCATCTATTCTAACTACTTAGGCTGACTAGAAGGAATTTATGAATGACAACAAGTGTAGGAGACAGCCGTGTTTTGTTACCAAGTCTCAACAATAAAAACCCTGCTCCTACACAAAGCTATTTGGTTCGCAGAGAGCACGGTGGCATTTGAGCAGCAGCCTCTGCCATGGCAGCCTCCCATCTGCTCTGAACAGGTGGCAAGGGTAGGAAGCAGGAACGTCTGAACTGGAAGAGGCTGCTGTCAGCAAGTATGTTCTGCTTGGTGGACTACTGTCCAGGCGGCCACGTCCCCATGGCGTGTGGATGTCTGCGGCCTCGTTCAACAAAGTGTAAAGTGGGTGCTAGAAGGGATGAGGGCATGGGGGTGGGACAACGCATGAGGCCTACCTTGACAAGTATTTAGGAGACTGTCCAAAATGGAAGGAGACACTTCAATTGGTTTAAAGAAAATAGGTTTATTTAAGAACAGGAATTATTGGGGACTTAAGTTTTCAATAACTAGAAAAGCAACCTAAATAGTGAGTAGAAAAATGGGGATATCTCTGCGTGAAGTGATGTCAGGGGGCAGCGCAGCTTCCTTTTTCTAGGCTGCATATTGGATGAATTCCCAAAGCCGTCAGTTCATTTGTATGCAGCTGAAGCAATGGTGCAGTGGACTGTAGATTGACTTTTTAATTTTTTTAATGAGAAAAGAGGAAATGGAAGCTCAGTGTTGAGAAGGAAGGCTGTTCTATTATAGAAAAGGGAAAAACAAACACAACACACCCGCCCCCACCTTCAGAGACTCTACTGCACTTTCTCTATGGGCATCTACCAGGACCCACTGAAGGCTCTCTTCCCCCATCTCACCCCCATCGGGAGGATGGAACTCAGAGCTGGTCGGGTTTGAGGCAATCAGGACTGAAGGAAAGAGGATCTTGTGTAGAATCTGTCTTCCACTGAATTGTAAATTCTAAGGTTTCTTGAACTTTTTTCTCCTTTTTTCTTTTCCTCCAACCTGACCTTCATACACACGTATACACACATATTCTAAACCTGGGAATTTCTCCACCACTTCCTTTCATGCAGAGGAACTCTGTACTACATTGAACCTTGCTTTTCCATTTTCATTCCTTCCCTTTTTATTCAAACTAGTGAGTGCCAGCCCTTCAGGCACTAGGGAACAGGCAAAAAACAGCTTAAAAACGCATCCATATTTCTCTTAGTAGGATTTACCTGTTACCTTCCCTCAGAATATACAATGGGCCCTTGCCATTTGAGGATTAAACAGTTTAGTGATCAAAAAGCCCTTGATGGATATTAATTCTGCTGGGACATAATTTAAAAGGTACAGTAACTACTGTTTTCAAGATCAGTACCTATCCTCTGCAGCAAACTGGAAAAATACAGAATGAAGCACTGATTTGCACTCCAACAGTTATAAGGCTGATGGGTTCCCATATCTGACCACCCAAGATGACTTTAAGTTCTGTCTTTCTATTCACATACACATTAACTCTTGAAAAGCAAGTAAAAACCTGTTTGGTGTTACATACAACCTGGAAGTGCTAATGCTTATCCACAGTGATTTGACAGCACATTTAGTACTATATTTTAAAGAACAAATAGCATGCCATTGAGGTATTTTCTAATTTAAGAATCTGGAAAGATCTTGTGTTGGTCAAGAATCTCTTGCATTGTCACAGGGTTCTTCTGCACATGGAGTGGATCTAGAAAAGGGAATTTTGGATAAGAAACATACCAGAAGTTGAGTCTCTTGGTCCTTCAAACTAGGAGACTAGGTGCAAACCTCCTCTCCGCACCAGGTCTACCATGAAGTCCAAGGAACCCCCCCTAAATCAAAACTAAAACAGAAGTAAAGGCTGTTGTCTGACCTAAGAATTTATCTTTCTGAGTTAATTTAGTTAATAGTAGCCTCATTTAATTAAAAAAAAAATCTCTTAGAATTCAGGAAGTAGATTTCATTAGAGATATCACCCAGCAAATAGTTCATCCCAAAGGTGAGAAATTCACAAGAACCAGTCTTCTCCAAAGTATCTTATAAGTTTTTCCCTTAGATAGGAGGAAAAGATACTAGAAAAGCTTTCCTAGCCGCACAGGATACATGCTATAGAGAACAGAGTTTTGGGACTGGACACACCTGGTTGAGACTCTGGTTCCTCCACTTACTACCTGTGTAGACTTGGGCTTGTTATTTAAAAAAAGCCTGTTTTCCTTATTAGTAAAATTGGTTAGTAAGAGTTACTGACTCACACACATACAAGAAGTGATATCAGTTTCCCTTCCATTATTATCATGATTACCATTACTGATTTCGTTTTAGTTTTGTGATGAATGTCAAAGATGCAGGGTTTTCTTTAATGACAGATGACAGTACTAGTACCCATAAAGCACAGCAAGGAGATCTTCTTACTTATTGGTAGAGGAAATATTTCCAATGAGACCAATTTTCAAAATGATCAGTAGAACCTATATTCTGGACCACACCATTGTCTGTCTAACCCAGTATCCTTCTCCTCCAACGCCAATTTCTACAACATTATAAATCAACTGGAGCTGAGAAATCATGCTTTCTGCCCACATGACAAGTGTTCTGCTCAATTCCTTGTGAGAGGTACTGGTTAGTGTTCAAAGTAGTTCTGAGTGAGCTTTATAAACTGTAACACACCAAGTCCAAGGAAATGAGCAGCTTTCAGTACAGGTACGGACTCTACACATGGGCTTTTGATAGCAAAACATGAGTAATAAAAAATCTATTGTTCCAATGTAAAATCATGGTAGTAACCACTTTGCCTATATTGTCACTCAATTCTCAAAATGACCTATGAGGTTAGTACTATGATTATTCCTATTGTACATATGAGGAGATTGAGGCTCAGAGATCTTAGGAAAATTTTCCAGAGTCCCTACAGTAGCTAGTAACTGGCCATGTCTACATCTGAACCCGGTTCTCTCTGATTCTAAAACTTTACTTTTTAAACGTTATATACTGCCTTTCTATGTGATTTGACAGAACTTATAAAATTGGTCCAAAAGCATTATTTTATTAAAAAGACTTGCCTCATCTGTCAACTAACTTTACTCTAGGATAAAGACACAGATTCCAAAAAAGTCTCATAAACTATCTAGATTTCAGCAATAAATGAAAAACTGATCTTTTTCTCAGTCTTAGTAAATGTCATTATTTGCATCTTGAAACCTTAGAAGTACTTCTACCCATCTCCTTGACAACATCTTTCGTCAAGAAGTTTTACTGCTATCAAATAACGTGCCCACCCCTTCAGGAAGAAAGCCCTGTGACATCACTCCTCTCAAAGCCTCTGCAGTCCTGACTGGAAAACAAGACTGGCTTTGACACCATCCTAATGTGATGGTGCTGGATGTGTTGGAGCCAGCTTCCTAGAAGACCACCTCTGCTATTTTACCTTGGATAAATCAGAGAGTATAGAGAGATGGGGAATACTGTGCTGCTATTCTGGGTACGGAAGGCAGGAGAATGGGGTCCTGGCACAACCAAATAGCTACAAAAGCAAATTGAGGAAAGGAAGGTAACATGGGCTGGTAGAAAATATTGAAGTCTTAAATCTTTTTGTTTGTGATCCCTTTTAGAATCTAGTGAGAGCCAACGACCAAAAAAAACCTACACGAATACAGTTGATCCTTACTTTTTGTGGATTCTATATGTGCCTTTTTAAGTTGTTTTAAGGTTTATTTATTTTGAGAGAGAGCAAGCACATGACAGAACAATTGGGGGAGGGGCAGAGAGAAGGAGATAAAGGATCTCAAGCAGTCCCCGCACCAATAGCACAGAGCCCAACGTGGGACTCGAACCCATAAGCCGTGAGATCATGACCTGAGCCAAGATCAAGTTGGCTGCTTGAATGACTTCACCACTTAGGTGACCCTGTATATGCCTACTTTTTAAAATTTATTTGTAACCCCCAAATAAGAACCTGTAATGGTTTCATAGTCATCCACAGACATACAGAGTGATGGAAACTTTGATCAGCTAATGTACATGTTTCCAGCTCATGCTGAACAAGGTGACATTCTGCCTCCCTGTGTCAGTGCTCATGCTACAATCAAGTGTCCTTTTCCAAGTTTACTTAAGTGCATGTGTTTTGCATTTTTGTACTTTTGGCTAATGACTTCACCGTTTCAAACAGCCCCCAAGAATAGTGCTGGAGTGCTATCTGGTGTGCCTAAGTGCAAGAAGGTTATTAAGTACCTCATAGAGAACATATGTGAGTTGGATAAGCTTCATTCAGATATGAGTTATAGTGCCACTGGCCTTGAGTTCAATAACACAAATACTGTAATTAAAATACGATTTTATACAAAGAAATACTGCATGTAATTATTTGTAAGAAATATATATTAAGTAATGTGCCTTTAAACAGAAACACACAGGGGTGCCTGGATGGCTCAGTCGGTTAAGTGTCCAACTTCAGCTCAGGTCATGATCTCACAGTTTGTGAGTTTGAGCCCAATATTGGTTCGAGCCCTGCATCAGGCTCTGTGCTGACAGCTCAGAGCCTGGAGCCTGCTTCCAATTCTGTGTCTCCCTCTCTCTCTAACCCTCCCCTGCTCACGCTGTCTCTCTCTCTCAAAAATAAAAACATTAAAAAAAAAAACAGAAACACACATAAAACAAGATTATGTATTAATTGGTTGACAACAATGTTGCGACCAGAGGCTTTAGGAACCTAACCATGTATTTCCCCTAGAGGCAATGCCTCAGTGTGTGCTGATTCAGTACTCACAGCAACTTTATGGAACATTAAGTTTTATGAATAATAAGAAACAATTGGGGTGCTCGGGTGGCTCAGTCAGTTAAAAGTCTGACTTCAGCTCAGGTTATGATCTCATGGTTCATGGGTTTGAGCCCCGCATCGGGCTCTGTGCTGACAGCTCAGAGCCTGGAGCCTGCTTCAGATTCTGTGTTTTCTTCTCTCTCTGCCCCTCTCTGCTCACTCTGTCACTCATGCGCGTGCGCACAGTCTCTCTCTCTTTCTCTCAAAAATAAGTAAACATTATGGGGAGCCTGGGTGGCTCAGTCGGTTAAGTGTCTAACTTCAGCTCAGATCATGATCTCACAGTTTGTGAGTTTGAGCCCAACATTGGGCTCTGAGCTGTCAGCACAGTGCCTGGAGCCTACTTTCGGATTCTGTGTCTCCCTTTCTCTCTGCCCTCCCACACTTGTGCTTCTCTCTTTCTCTCAAGAATAAACATTAAAAAAAAAAATAAGTAAACATTAAAAAAATAAGAATCAGCTGTAGCTTACAAAATTTTACATGTAATAATATCAAGAGGTTCTACTATCTTAGAACCATTGACACTACATGTGAATCTCTTCTAGGGATCCATATAAATTATATCCTAATAGTCTTAATATCTTGCCATAAACTCACAAGACTGAAAAGTTGACTAATACTTGGGGTTATAATAGCAATATGGGTAAAAATATTATTGCTAATAAAAATGATCTGGGTCTTATGTGTAGGTAAGTCTTTTGTTCTCAAAAGATATACAGATATGTATGTTTCTATTAATTCTGAGATAATATTCAACAGTATTATGTGTGGCTGAATTTATTATTCTTAATTAAATAATATTCAATGTAAATAAAAATACATGAAAATTCAAAGATGTGATCTATTTTTTTTATTACTCTATCACCTTTCAGATCATTGGTTTTTGGTAGGATTAGTAGGAAGAATGGGACAGTTAAAAATATTTTACAGTAGAATATTAGCCTTTCTAACACTCTCTTTGCACAGACAAGTACAGTGCTCATTTTTCAGAGGGCAAAGCAGAGTGATAAAAAATGGTTTGGTTTCTCTCCTCTCTGCTGACGCCCTTTGGTCCCAGTTATCCTCCTCTGTAGGTTAGAGATAGCCTCAAAGACAAATGGTTTATCTCTTTCTAGATAGATGTTGTTTTCAAGTGTCATTGTTCTGTATCTTACTTAAGTGATCTTTCTGAGAACCATGTGAAGGTGAATACCCACAGTGGCATAGGTATTATTTTGAACTGAGGACATGTGAGATTCAACACTTGCAAGAAGAGGCTTATTCTAAACCCCCCTATTCTGGCTAAAGACAGGGCCTCTCACAAGAATCCACCTGTCATAAACCTCCTCCCTGGCAGTTTCAAACCCTGCCATGGGAGACTGACTCCTATCACCAGTGGTGAGAAATGAGCACTGGGATAAGAAATTGCTTAAATAAACACTTGCAAAACTATCATACCTCCCATCTATTCTCCTAAGGGAACATTTGTTTTTCTCAAAAGTCATTGTTCTTCCAGAAGTGTCTTTGTCCCCCCATTTAGCCCCTGTAAGCCTCAAATTCTAACTACCCCTTTGAGTCACTTTTTTGAGTGAGCCCCTATATGTACATGATTAAAATCTGTTTTCCCCCCTGTTAATCTTTCAGGTTGAGTTTAATTCACAGTCCCCCAAGAACTGAAGCTAGAGCGTATAGGACAAATTTTCCCTAACACAAGATTGTAAGGATTCCATGATGATGTTCCAAATTTTCTAATTCCTGATTTCCTAAATGCCTTCCATCTTGTGACCTGATGGCCCCAGCAGTGTGCCAGATAAACTAAAGTTGCCTACCCTAGGACTGTCCCCAAAGCAGGAGCACCCTATGGTTCTGGTTATTTTGGGTACAAACCTGCTACTCACCTTGGCTCTTCCAGCACTGAAATGTGGAGGCAAAGATCTTGAAGCTGCTGTTATCCTAACCCTTGTCTGGGCCAAGTTACCTAAGCAAAAAAGAAAAAAGAGTTAAAGTGAAGGAAAAGTTAAGGAATAGTATTATGAGTAGTTTTTCCCTTTATATCCTTGTATTTTTATTAATTTTCCAAATGATCTGCTTGGAAGATGAAAAATTTACAATAATCTGAATTTTAAAACCTTAATGACATAAGTTATAAACAAATTAAAATAATTTATAGGTTATAATTTATGATAAAACAATTTATATAAGTTTCATAAGCAAAAAAGAAACAGAAAAACTCTCCAATTCACTCAATAAGCTAGGAATAGAAGGAAATTACCACAACATAAAAAGGATATAAATGAAAAGCCCAGAGCTAACATATTCAACAGTGAAAGATTAAAAGTTTTTCTGCTCACTCTCACCACCAACTAGCAGCAAAGAAAGACCAATAAATGGTCTCTGTTCATTGGTGACATGATCTTATATATAAAATCCTAAAGATCCCACCAAAAAACCTGTTAGAACTAATCAATGAATTCAGTAAAGTTATAAGATATAAAATCAGCATAGAAAAATCAGTTACGTTTCTATGCACTAATAATGAAACTTTGAAAAGGAGGGTAAAATGCAATCCCACTTACAATAGCATCAAAAAGAATAAAATACTAAGAATAAACTTAATCAAGGAGGCAAAAGACTTATACACTGAAAACTACAAAACAATTCTGAAATAAGTTAAAACACATAAATAAATGGAAAGACATCTTGTTCTGTGAGAGGAGAAGAATCTTTCTCCTCTGCTCATCTTAGGTTTGTTTCCTGGGGCCCTGCAAGTTAGACAGACAGAAGACAGTTTAACAAGAAAGAAAACAAACAGAAGTTTATTACTGCATGCATCACACACATGCACAGGAGTACCCAGCAGTGAGTAACTCAAGGGGTGGTTAGAATTGGGCTCACATAGCATCTTAATAAGAGAACAATAAATTTCCAGGTAAATGACAAGACAAAAAAAGAGATCTTTGAGTTTCTAGGGGTAATAAATAATGGAAAGGTAAATATAAGGAGAAGCCAAGAGAAGGTGAGGGCTAGTTAGTAAAGTTTTGTCATATAGACAGATTCCTCTGGTGCTGTCTCTGGGCTGATAAGGATCTAGAGGTGTCTCTGGTGAGTAACTTTTGTCCTTCCCGATAGAGAAGGGTGGGGGGGGAACACGTCTACAAATTTATGTCTTGCTCTTATGCAAATAGGGGGAGGGCAGAGAGCTTTTCCTGTATCTGCTTCTTCTCAATTGCTGTCAGCTCAATATAATCTTTTGCTAAAGTGGCATATTTTAGGGTGGCATATTCTATTACCCTTTACTGTGTTCATGAATTGAAAGACCTAATATTGTTAAAATGTCCATTGCTACTGAAAGAGATCTATAGATTCAATGCAGTTCCCACCAAAATCCTAATGTATTTTTAAAAAACAAATTAAAAAAATAATCCTAAATTTCATCTGGAACTACAAATGCTCCAAGGTTACAAACAGCCTTGAGAAGGAAGAGAAAAGCCAAAAGCTTTGTACTTCTTGATTTCAAAATATATTATAAAGCTACAGTAATCAAAATAGTATGGTTCTGGCATAAAGCCAAACATATAGACCAATGGAACAGAACAGAGTCCAGAAATAAACATATGATATATATGGTCAAATGGCCTTTAATATGGGTATCAAGATTATTCATTGGGGAAAAGGCTGTCTCTTCAACAAACTATGCTTGGAAAACTCAATATCCACATGTAAAAGAATGAAACTAGACCCCTATCTTACACAAAATTCAATTCCTATTGGATTAAAGACTTAAATGTAAAACCTGAAACTATAAAACTCCTAGAAGAGATTATAGGGGGGAAGTTTCATAACATTGATCTTGGCAATGATTTCCTGGATAGGATATCAAAAGCACTGGCAATAATAGCAAAAATAGACAAGTGAGGTCACATCAATTAAAAGCTTCTGTCAGGAAAGGCAACAATCAACACAGGGAAAGGGGAACCCACCACTGGAAGAAGATATTTGCAAGCCATATGTAAGGGGTTAATTTCCAAGATCTATAAGGAACCCCTACAACTCAACAACAAAAAAATAACATAACCTGATTTTAAAATGGGCAAAGAACTTGAATAGGCATTTCTCCAAAGATGACATAAAAATGGCCAACAGGTATATAAAAAGATGCTGAACACCACTAAGAATTAGAGAAATGCATATCAAAACCACAACATGATATCACTGTGTACTGTTAGGGTAGTCATTATAAAAAACATCAATAATGACAGAAAATAACAAGTGTTGGCATAGATATAGAGAAATTGGAACCTTTGTGCAATGCCCATGGGAATTTAAAATGGTGCACCCAATACGGAAAATGGAAAACAGTATGGAGGTTCTTGAAAAAATTAAAAATGGAATACTATGTGATCTAACAATTCCACTTCTGGGTATTTATCCAAAACAACCGGAAACAGAATTGTGCCTCCCATATTCATTGCATCATTCAGAACAGCCAAGCAGTGAATACAAATGATACAGTCAACAAAGAATGCATATAGAAAATGTGGCATATACCTACAATGGAATATTACTCAGCCTTATAAAGGAAGGACATCCTGCCATTTGAGACATACAGATGGACCTGGAGGACATTATGTTAAACGAAGTAAGCCAGTCACAGAGAGACAAATACTGCATGTTTCCACTTATATGATGTATCTAAAACAGATAAGCTCATAAAAGCAAAGAGTAGAATGTTGGTTGGTAGGGGCTGAGGGGACAGGGAAATGGGGAGTTGATCCTCAATGGGTATAGAGTTTTCGTAATGCAAGATGAAAAAGTCTAGATATTTGCTGCACAACAATGTGAATATAGTGAACAATATTGTACTATACACTTAAAAATGTGTTGGGAGGGTAGGTTTCATGTTATGGTTGTTTTTTTTTTTTTTTTTACCACATTAAAAAATGTCTGGAACTAGGGCACCAATAGTCTTTGAAAGAGATGGATATACAAGAAAAAGATGGTGGGAGTTTTCCTGAAAGAGAAACTGGCCAAAAAAGAACCCGACTGTGAAGGTTTTAGATGTGGACACTGATTAGCAGACCTGGCAGTATGGGTCTCTCAGCACGTAGAGAGAACACCACACAGGGAACCAGGTGACACACAGAATACGGGCAACAGCCACGGAGTCCTGAGCTGATGGGTCTTTGCATCTGTCATGGGTGTGACCTTGAACAACTTGATTAATATCTCAGAGCCTCAGTTTCCGTATCTATAACATGAAGATAGTACTACCCCATTCTCAGAGTTGTCGTAGGCATTCAGTGAGGGTAACTCATGACAACCACTCTCACCGTGGGGTTGGTACATGGTAAGTGCTCTCTTCGTGTTAGTCAGCACTAATTATTATGTTATTATTATTATTTGCTGTGAATACTTCACACAGGTCTCAAAGCAGAGAGCAGAAGGCAAGAGAAACCCAAGGAATCTTACTAATTCGCAACTGTGAGCACTGGTTAGTCACAAAACAGATGAACGGTGAGAAAAACGTAAGGCAACCTCCCACTTTGAACCTTGATCTCTTGGCCACTCTGATTCCCAATGCTTTTTACCTTTAAAGGAGCTGAGTGGCCTGCTCAGACGCTCTTCTTCCCTCATACCCACCCATCCATCCGTAATCTCCCCTCCTGTCCCTAGCCTCCCAAACTAAGTGCTTGAAAAGAGCTGTTTCCTTTTTTTACCTAGGATGTCATCTGATTCTGTAGCAAAATAAAAAGTTGTCAATGAAAGGAAATGCTGCAATTTGTGCACAGGCAAGACACTCAAGATTTCAAAGTTTTTAGCAAGTCTAGCACAAAGATGTCCAAATGTTTTCTCTGGCGATATCTTCAGAGGCTAAACTGTGATTAATAGCCCAGAAAGAACCCTTTGAAGCAGGATTGGTGACATCAAAGTCATAATCCAGGGGTGGCAGGAGCTTTATAATGAGTGGGAAGCATTTTAACACATTTCAAAGGATTTACAGCATGAATAAACAATAGACCTCAGCAGATGCACGACACATACCTTTCAGAAACATAGCCTATAAGAAGTTTCCATTTTAATTTAAATGTAAATACAGTGCTCACATTTGTTTCAAAGCCTCCTCCCTGCTTCACCTCTAGACGCCTCTTTGGTGAGGGATGCCTTACTGCCCAGCGCACCCTCCTGCCTTCCCCAAACTGTGACCACTGACATGTGCTGAGGAGAGAAAAGTCAAGTCAGAGGCATCTAATGGAATTTATATCCCATGTTGGAAAGGGGTTAAGAAAGAATCTGAAATGGAGCTTACAATGATCCTGCACAATTTCTCTGCTTCTAACTTAAAGAGAAAAGGACAAGTGGTCTGAAGACAGAGCTGGAACTTTTAAATAATGGCAATTTCCTGTCTGCTTCAGAGGATTTCACCTCTTGGAAAATACCCAGGACCCATGATTTCACCTTCCTAAGTTGCTTCCTAAGAATTGTCCAAAATGATGGGTTGCTGTTTAATCACGCAGTGAATTTGGCTTCCCTCTGCTGCCCTCTCCGGTTCACAGAATGTTTTGCAGGGTCCCAAGTGGTGACTGCTAGTGGGCATTTGTGTGGAAATTTTTCCTATTTTAATTTTCCCTAACCCAAGGTATAGGTTCATAAACTAATAAATTACTGCAAAGCAATGATGAAATGTAAAAGTCTTATGTCAAATTGCTGTCAAAAAGGAGGGGCAAGTAAAAAAAATCAAATGTTATAGTTCATCTGCTACCAGAAGTTATCTGAAGAGACCGGAGAGCTGAAACCATTGATCCAACAGTCAGTCTGGATACAGAAAACCTAAACCACACTAACTATCTACAGGAAAACGGCCTCGTATCATCCCTGTCTCCATTAGCATGAATCTGTTTCCAGGCTGCGGTCTGACTGTTCATTATAGGAACTTCCTGAAAGACCTAAGACCCATCAACTCTTCAATGGAAAACATCAACTATGAGTTTATCTCTATGATTCTATGAATCTGAGTTCAAAAATCCTCACCTTGCTTTTTCCATAAAATCGTAGACTGCTGTTTTGTGATCCTTACTCAATCCTAATCAGCCTCCTCACTTTGAAAGACCCCCCTTAAGAAAACTTCTCTCTCATTCAATTCTGATCCTGCTTTTCCTTCTCCAGGACACTGACAAAGCCTTGAGAGGTGGTGACTTCCCTTACCGTGTCAAGTAACAAACTCTGCTTTGTCTCATCACCAGGTTGTGTACAATGTTTACAAAGTCAGCGTGGGATAGACCTAAGCTGGTGTGAAGCCTACTGTGATCGCAGTGTTCTAATTTCAGTAACAACACTGTAGCTATTAAAAATGCAAGGAGTCAAATTCGGTAGTTGTATAAAACATACTATAGTATTTTGTATGCAAAAAGCTTGTTTTTCTACATACCTATCTATCCTAAATATAATATGGATTTGTTATAGATTTAATACACTGAGGTAACTTAAAACAGCTACAAAAATATATATGAAACAGTTATAGGAGGCCAAGAGAAAAGTGTGTTGTTAGATTTCATTCTGCAGTTACTCTCTCCCCTGGCATTCATCTATGGCTTTGAGTATTAATATCAATAAGTGGGCGGGGGGGGGGAGAGTTCCCAGCCCACTTAATCTCTCACAAAAAGAACAATGATAATATATCGAATGGGCTGTAGTTTTGTGAACGGAAGGCAGCAGGAGTAAATAAAACACACAAAGCCTATCCTCCCATCTGTTTTATAGAATAAAGATGCACAGATAACAAATTCACGCTCTTTTCTGAGTGCACAACCTTACCTTTAAAAACATGCAAACAGGAAATTCAAAGCCCAAAAGAAACCCCTTTCTCATTCCTGAATTGGCTTTTAATTGGCAGCTGTCTGGCATCTTAGGAGTTTCTGCATAATTAACACCTCTGGACTATTCTGCTTGAAGGAAGCCAAACCAATGTTTTTGCTGCTTTCTTTTTCATTTAGAATGTGAACCACGGCTTTAAGGTTTGTGACCCAGTGATTTCAAAATTGTAGAGCTGAGGAAAAATAGTAACTCCTTCTTTCCTCCTTTAAGCTTTAAAACTCATCAACAGGATGTCAGCCCAGCAAATAACTATACTGAATCATGACAATTCAAGGAGGTAACAAGGCTCCCCTCTCCCAATTTGGTCAGTAGTGGAGCTGAAGCTCTTTGTTTTCTGCATTTTATGGCCACATTGGCAGAAGCTGCCAGTTCAGTCTCCCCATAGGCAAAGACAGCCATGTAAAGCAAAAATTAACAACAAAAAACTCTGAGTATTGTCTGCCTTCCCCACATTCTGGTGGAGTTTGCTCGTAAATGACAGGGCATGTGTTCACAAAAGTACTGGAGCCTAGACTGTTGATGTCTATCAAAAAAGATCTGACGCATTCAGGAAAAAAGAAAAATGAAATTCACATACACAGATCTGCCAGCCCCACTGGTCACTGACATGGGAGATTTATTTCAGCCTCAGAACAAGATCCACAATACAGCAGAGGAGGTTTTAGTCCAACCAGGGCTGGTCCTGGACAAACTGTAATTTAGGTAAAGGATGTATTCAAGTTTCACACATTCCTTTTTTTAAAAGTTTATTTATTTATTTAAGAGCGAGAGAGCGAAAACGAGAGCGAGAGAGAATGAGTAGGGGAGGAGCAGAGATACAGGAACAGAGAGAATCCAAAGCAGGCTTTGCACTGACAGTGCAGAGCAGATGAAGGGCTTGAATCCACGAATCCTGAGATCATGACCTGAGCCAACTCAACCACCCAGGCACCCTCAAACATTCCTTTTCACACCCCCATTTCCACTTCTGCAGGTGCAACATGGCTTTAATGCTGTATCTCTACCCTACTCCAACAACCAGCTCCCCCGATTTCCTTGCCCCACTCTTGAGCTCTACAAGGCAGTGCAGACCTTCTCTATCAAACCTCCCCTATGTTCCAAATCATCAGGTTACTATCCTCCTCTGCTGACTGATCCAGATCTCATTTGTTAATGGATAAATAAATATATTAGTTCACTGAGGTGAGATGTTTGCATAGTATAGAAAGCTTTCTAGGAATGAAACATTTACAGAATGATTCTGTTGATGGAAATGCTGGGTGGCTATAGACCATCCAGTGTCTGTGTAAGAGACAGTTTAGAAGCCGAGGTCCTTTCAGTTAATGGTGCTCAAGTTATTTGTGCTTTGAAGTAAGACATGAAGGCGCCTCCGTGGTTGTTCCAAAGATGAATAGAACACAGTTCTTTATCTCAAGGAGAGGACAGCCCAGAGAAGCTTTTGGGGGTAGGGAAAAGACAGACATATAAACAATTCATTGCAATTTAGAGTGGAAAGTGTTGTAATAAAGTGACATGAGAGGATAGAAGACTAAGTTTTCTTGAGAGAATAAGAAGAAAGCTGGAGACTAGGCAATAAATGAGCTAGATCTTGAAGGATTAATGGAAGTTTGATAGGAAAGGGGAAGGATTCTATTTGGACAATGCAGAGTTTTTAGTGAGAAGAGAGACCTTTAAAAATTCCAGAGACTAGGATGCCTTGCTGGCTCAGTCAGAAAAGCATGTGATTCTTGATCCAAAGGTTCTAAGACTGAGCTCTATGTGGGGTGTAGAGATTATTTATATAAACAAAAAACATTAAAAAAATTTTTTAATGCCAGAAATTTCTAGAGACCCTATACATTAAATTCCTAAGCAGCTTCTCATTTTTATATTAGACATTTAATAATAGCATAAAATATCTGTTATTTTACCTGTATAAGAATAAACACAAGTTACTTGCTTCCTACCAGTGAAAATACTAACTATGAAGGCAATTTGTGGGGGAAGAAAACATGAAAAAGGAGGAAGAGGCAGGCTCTCCAAAGGCATTGTAAGTCACTGGGACTATGAATAAAATCTTTGCTATTTTGCTCTTTCAGGGGCCTTCAGACAGAGTACTCAACTATTTGTGTAGCCAAAGTGGGATGGTTTGGATATAAGCCAATACGGGACTCATACTGGTTAGGTTGGTACAAATACTAATGAGGCCAAAGTCTTGAGTAAAATCTCATATGGATCAGGGAGTTGCACACGGAAAAGTACATTCCATATTTAAGACTAGAATCCTAAATAAAATGCCCAGGCAGGAGAGAATAAACTGATCACTGCATTTTAAAAAATCCCTCCCCAGAAGTTCCGCTCAATACACCTTATCTGTTGAGGACCAGTCCATTGTACCAGTTCTTTGTGTGAAGCACAACACTTAGTTTTCCTTATGTTTTCAGTTAAGACTCAGCCATACAGAAAAATAAGATGCTGTTAAACTCCCATTGTGCAGGATGACAACTGATGCTTAAAACTATAAATGCTTCTTTGGTTCTCCCTCCTTAGCATGGAAGCAATGAAAAGGCTGCTAGACTTGAAAGTGAGAAATTTGGATTCTTATCCCAGGCCTACCATTGACTATAGACCACTCTACTCTCCGTGACTCACTTGTATTACATGTCAAATGAGGAGTTTGGTCCTCTACATGTATGCCATAGAATTCTGCCAAGGCACCATGGAGCAAACCCTTTGTGGCTATGCAGCTTCATTTAGATCCATGCCAGGCAATGTGGTGTGAGAACAGGTAGAACCTTTTGTGAGAGGGAACTACACGGAACTGTGTAATGTCGACCTGGTGCCAAAGAGACCGCGTGACATCTGTGGCCAGCACATGTAAGAAATTTACCTGGGCCATAAATTAGCTGGTCAGGACAATAAGCAATATTGTTCAAGAAGCAACATCACAGAAACCATTTGCAAAAGATACATCTGATAAAGGACTGTCATCAACATACAAAAGAATACTTAAAACTCAAGAGAATAACCCAATTAAAAAGTAGACTAAATATTCTTTTTTTTTCTTTTAATTTTTAAAAAATAATTTCTACAGGGGCACCCAGGTGGCTCAGTCAGTTGAGTGTCCGACTTCACCTCAGGTCATGATCACAAGGTTCGTGAGTTTGAGCCCCACATTGGGCTCTGTGCTGACAGCTCAGAGCCTGGAGCCTGCTTTGGATTCTGTGACTATCTCTCTCTCTCTTCCCCTCCTCCACTCATCCTCTGTCTCCCTGTCTCTCTCAAAAATAAATAAACATTAAAAAAATTTTAAAAAATGATTTCTACACCCAAGGTGGGGCTTGACCTCACAACTCTGAGATCAAGAATTGCAGGGGCACCTGGGTGGCTCAGTTGGTTAAGTGTCTGTCTTCGGCTCAGGTCATGATCTCACGGTTTGTGGGTTCGAGCCCCGCATTGGGCTCTGTGCTGACAGCTAGTTCAGAGCCTGGAGCCTGCTTCGGATTCTGTGTCTCCCTCTCTCTGTCTCCCTCTCTCTCTGAGCCTCCCCTACTCATGCTGTCTCTGTCTCTCAAAAAATAAATAAAAAACATTAAAAAAAAAAAGTTGCATGCTCCACTGACTGAGCCAGCCAGACATCCCAAAATGGACCAAAGATCTTAATAGGCTCCTTGCCAAAGAAGATATACAGAAGGCAGATAAGCACATGAAAAGATGCTCCACATCACATATCTACAGGGAAATGCGAATTAGAATAACAGTGAGACATCACGACACACCTATTAGAATAGCCAACATCCAAAACACTGACAACAGCAAATGCTGGCAACGATATGGAGCAACAGGAACTCTCATTCACTGCTGGTAGGGATGCAAAATGATGCAGGCATTTTGGAAGAGAATTTGGTGGTTTCTTACAAAACTAAACACACACTTAGCATGTTATCCAGCAGTCTCACTCCTTGATATTTACCCCAAGGAGTTGAAAAACCTATGTCCACACAAACTCCTGTGACCAAAAATTAGAAGCAATCAAGATATATTATAGCAAGTGAATGCATAAATATATCTAGATGATAGAATATTATTCATTACTAAAAGGAAATGGAACTATCAAGTCATGAAAAGCCTTGGAAGAACCTTAAATGCACATTACAAAGTGAAAGAATCCAATCTAGAAAAGCTACACACTATATAATTCCAACTATATGACATTCTGGGAAAGGCAAAATTATGAGGATAATAAAAAGATGAGGAGTTGGGGGAAGGGATGAATAGGCAGAGCAGAGAGGATTTTCATGGCAGTGAAAACATTCCCTATTGTTCCATAATGATGGATACACGTCATTATACACTTGTCCAAACCATAGAATGTATAGTATCAACTGTCAATCCTAATGTAAACTATAGACTTTGAGTAATAATGAAGCATCAATTTAAGGTCGTCCATTATAAAAAACATACCATTCTGATGGGAGATATTGATTATGAAGGAGGCTATGCATGTGTGGGCAGGGGTCATACAGGAAATCTCTGGTCCTTTCCCTCAATTTTACTGTGAACTAAAACTGCTTTTAAAAAGTTTTTTTAAAGCAACATCATGCATAACAAGCAAATAAGCAACAACTGTGGATGCAAATTAGAGTAAAAAAGGTTCAGTAGTGTTGGGCTTTCATTCAGCTCTGAAACTCTACCTATGGTTATGAAATTTATCTTAAAAGAAGCCTGAGGTAGGGAAAATAAAAAAGAGCAAGATAAAGAAGATAAACCCCAAATCTGTACAATGTATTACTGTTTCTTTGCAGTTTGGTAGGCAAGAGAAGGAGGAGGGGCAGTGATGCCAGTGTGGCTTCAATAAGTGAAGGAAGCATAAATGATTTTTACTGAGACCCGGATATATAATTTGCCAAAGTTCTCTTCACAGCTGATCACCACAAGCAACTAGCCATGTTCTGTTTCTGTGATCTCTTTAGTTACTCCTCCTTCATTTGGCTATTGTGGCTACAGTGAGTTTATTCAGATCTCCAATTTTTATATCACTCTTCTTAACACATAAGAGAGGGGACAGAAGTATAGGTGTTTGCTCCCTCCCTGCAATGTTTTTAAGATTAAGGAATTCAATGTGCTTATCTTCAACATTTTATAATATATATTCTAATAAAAATTACACTTTTTTTGGTTTGCATATTAGTAAATACTGGCCATTTTGAAAAACTGGGTACTAATACAAATGCAATTATTACCTATGTAAATCTTTTTCTATTGAGTTCAAGCATCCAAGGTTAACTTTCGAAAAACATTTGCCAATTATTTTGGTTTATTTCAAGGAATGACTTATTCCAGATAACCTTGCTCCTTTTTTAAAGGACCTAGTCTGAACATCCAGGTGCACATCTCTGAGAAAACTATAGCAGCTTAAGAATCCAGAAAACAGGGGCACCTGAGTGGCTCAGCCAGTTAAGCATCAGACTTCAGCTCAGGTCATGATCTCACAGTCTGTGAGTCTGAGCCCTGTGTTGAGCTCTGTGCTGACAGCTCAGAGCCTGGAGTCTGCTTTGGATTCTGTGTCTCCATCTTTCTCTGCTCCTCTTCCACTAGGCTCTATCTCTCTCTCTAAATTAAACTTTGAAAAAATTTTTTTAATTAAAAAAATCCAGAAAATAAGGAGACACACACTGAGAAAGGCAACATTCTGCAGGGAACGAAGCTTACAGCATGCCTACTTGGCCAGCACTACCCCTATCTTAGCTACACTGGTATGGGTTTTCTGAACACCCATTCACCCACATTCTTCTCTCATATGGAGTGTGTGTGTGTGTGTGTGTGTGTGTGTGTGTGTGTGTGCGCGTGTGCGTGTGTGTGTGTGTGATTTTTGTTGTACTGCTGTTGCCAATTCATAAAATGGCAGTACTTAGAAAGTTCTCCTGAACCTCATATGTGTCATGGTGTTAAAAGATAAAATTATATTTTATTTCTTAAGTACAGGCATAGCTTTTTTGAGAGCTTGGCCTTGTGATACAGTATACAACAATAACCATTTGATTTAAAAAATGTTACAAATTAAAGTCTTATCCTACATACTTGGGGTGCCATAACTACTGTCTTTTGTTTTAAACAAAACCAGAACCTATTAAGAATAAAGGTCAGCACAAAAGATGATTTCTCTGATGAAGTAACTCTACAAGCATCTCAAGTCTGTGCTAATTCGAGAGGCTGAGGCTAGTCAGTGTACTTGTGTCCGAGTCCTTTCGAGTCAATATAAATATTCTGCCTTATGTGGGACTTATCTTTAGAAATTATTCCTTATAGAGATTACAAGCGAAGCCGGGTACTAAGTATTTCTATTCTCAATCAAGGTTTAAATGTTTCTAGAGAATGTTTTATCAAAAAAGATTTCTTCAGCACCTGCTAAGGACTTGGAAAGCACTCTACACGTAGTAGATGCTAAAGAGAAATGTTCACTGAAGATGCTCAATGCACCACAATATTTTAGATGACTTCTACCCTTGCCTTCTAGAAATGGGTGATGTCTAGCATTTTCTGTCAAACTTCAGTATCACAGATTCTTCCTTCAGTCATCCAGGAGCACCATGGCTCATTATCCCAAGCAGACAAGCAATTGACTGAACCATTTTGCAGAGTTATGTAACACAATGGATGTGTAATGAATCTGAATGAAACAGATTTATGGGTTAAGTGTTTCTACAGAATGTCTCATCAAAGCTAAAGATGTTCATTGATGGATCACTGAGAGCTATCCATGAATCTAATTAACATTATATCTTCTCATTGGAGCATAAGCTCCATGAGGGAAGGAACTAAGTCTATTCTACTTACCACTCTATACATAGTGGTATACTTAGCAAAGAGTAAGTACTCAAATATACGTGAATGAATGAGTGAATAAATTGTGTGGCATTAAATGCTTATTTTACATTATATCCAATACTCTCTAGAAGAAGGCCCAAGTACACCTCACCTCCCTCCATGTATCCTGATTTTTTTTTCTGGTCTCTGTCCATGCCATGCTACTTTTATATTTCAGACCCTTTGCTCAAAATACTGGAGGTCTGGATTGCAGAGGTGAAGTGGTAAGGATTGTGAGTTCTGGGGTCAAACTACCTGAGGTTTGTCTTAGGTGTGCCACTTCGGAGAGCTTGAATGAGTTACTTTCTTTGTATCTGCGTTTCATCATCCAGAGAACTGGACAAATGTTTATTGAGCTGTGGGAACAAAGTGTTTCTATTAAATTTATAGTTAACAGCATTTCAGTGGTGAGCAGAGATGCAGATGCTGCCGGTATAGGGGACTGAGTGGAGCCACATGGATGGAACCGCTAGAGGTCCTACCTGACCAAGAGTTTTGGTTTAAGCCAAATAACTTGACTCAGAGACAATCCTTTCAGCATACATTTTGAGATTTACAAAAATGTTATTAATTAGGGATTCTGGTTAATTTGGAGTTGTATAGAATATCCAATTTTCTATAAAATTTTTCTCTAGAGCTTCATTAAATACTGGGTTGTTTGAGTAGAAAACAAAACTAAGGATATACGATTTTAGGGTTTATTCTCTCCCTTTTATTATGATATTATTTTTACATTTTTTAAACATTCTATTTTTTTTTAGTTTATTTTGAGAGAAAGAGAAAGAGTGAGAGACAGCAAGAAAGAGAGAGCACAGTAGGGGAAGGGCAGACACAGGGAAAGCAGGAGCATCCCAAGCATGCTCCACAGTGTCAGCACAGAGCCCAGTGTGGGGCTCAAACTCAAGAACCAGGAGATCATGATCTGAGTAGAAGTCAAGAGTCAGACGTTTAACTGACTAAGCCACCCAGGTGCCTCATTCAGATATCATTCTTAAAATACAGAAATCACAAACTCTCAACAGAAAGACCACATAATGTAACATTATCTTTTAAAAATATTTAAAATATTGTCTTTAAAAAATGCAGAAATAAAGAAATAAATGTAGAAGTCCACTTTTCTTGCCCTATATTTGTCACTCAGTTCCAGATCAGAAGAGTTAACAATTATTTTTAAAAAATGTTTTTTAATGTTTAATTTTGAGTGATATATATATGTAGAGAGAGAGAGAGAGAGAGAGAAAGAGAGTGAGCGAGCGCGCACACACGCATGAGCAAGTTGGAGAGGGGCAGATTGAGAGAAACAGAATCCAAAGCAGGACCCAAGCTCTGAGCTGTCGGCACGGAGCCCAATATGGGGCTGGAACACATGGATGGGAGATCATGACCTGAGCCGAAGTCGGACACTTAACTGCCTGAGTGAGCCACCTGGGTACTCCTAGAAGAGTTAACAATTCTTAAATACCAACATGTATTGAATGTTTACAGTATAGTAGATACTGTGCTAAGTGTGTAAAAAGAATTATTTGATATGACAGTCCTGTGAGCTGGGTCCCCAATCCACAAAGATAGGAAACTGAGGCAGACAGTATCCAAGTTTCTTGCCCAAAGTTGGCTATCAGCAGTGCAAAGCACTGAGCAGTTAACACTAAGACAGCCCATCAACTAGGATGGCCTAATTTAAGATTTTACTGTAGTTTCAGGGTTTTTTTTTTTTTTAATAATATTCAAGGCAGACTACTGAGTAATTGATGGGACTGCAGCCTGGCCAAACTGACTGAACACAACTGATGTCAGATGATGTCTGGATTATTTTGTCATTTACACACCAAACCAGGTCAACCACTGGTGTGGCTAAGCCAAACCTACTCATCTGGAAAACAGCTGATTCGGGGCTTGTGTAATCTGACCTCCCCTTGTGAAATGCAAAGAAAGGAATGACTCTACGAAGTACCAACCTTAATAAAATCTTAGAGATCCTCTCTCCTACTTCCAACTCTCAAGTTCAGTTAAGTGACATTTTACCTAGTTTACTGACTCTCACATGTGCAAGCCAGTAAAGTTCACAATTGTTACTCCACACAGCTGTGGTTTACAGCTTTTCTTCACCCACAAGCTGGCACCAAAGCAAAATGGTTAACTTTTATATGCATCTAACATATGGACCAGACTGTCAGAAGCTGGTCTTGGATTCTAAAGAGAAAACTACAATTTCTATTAATATGACCCAAATTCCTGGGGAAAAAGTGTTAAATTGTGATCCATCTCTAAATAGAGAGATTATAATTATAACTATAATGGCTTTGTTTCTAATTCATTTGATTTGAAGTGCCTGGAGTTATCTTTTAGTAAGGGAAAGGAGGAGGGCTAAAATGACCTGAAAGCCCCATTATAAAGATATTTTATAGTGGGATAAATTAATAAACTGTAAATGGCCTTGAGACTTTTTCCCCAATATGAGCTATGAAATAAAAGCAAAGAACCTTTCATCTTAAATGGGAACATTTTTCTTTTCCATGAATGAGAAGGATGCTGGCTGAGAGAAGCAGAATTTACTTTTCTTGCATTTTTGACCATTTGAAAAAAAAATCAGAGCTGCCACATTTGCTATACTCGACGGGATCATTAAAGAAATAAAACAAAAAGTTCTAAATTGAACTGCTACTTTAAAATAAAATGTACATTCACTGTCACATTTAGGAGCTATGAAAGAACTATTAAAATGTGTTGAGGAAAGAGAGTGGATCTGATTCACAACAGATACTAATGTTCCCAATATTAGAGCCATTATCACAACTCATTATTGAGCTCAGTTTTTCTTTCTCAAGGACATAGCAGCAGCAGGATCCCTGGAGCTAGGAAAGCATGAGGAATTTTTGGGAATGGGTTTAAGATCCACATGGCAAGGTTGCCCTGGAAAAGAAAGTCGAGGAGAAAATTCTCTGATTGGCATAGGCTCAGTGGGTCCCACTTGACTCCTGACCCTCAAGATGTTATGGCAGCCCTAGTAAATTAATAGAGTCTTAAATTGGGAGTCAAGATTCAGATTTTAGCTTTAGTTTCTAACCTGCAGGAGTTACCGAGTTATTTAACAAAGACTTATTGAGGACTTACTATGCACTGGGCATTGCTCTGGGTCCTGGGCATACTATGGTGGAAAAAAAAAAAAAGACTAATAAGCTCTCTGCTCTCAAGGAGCTTACATTCTAGCATTGGGGATTAGGGGGAAAGGGTGATATGCAAATAGACAGGATAATGTTAGATCCCAACGCAGATAGCTATACAGTGTAGTGTAGGGCCACTCTCCATTGTGTGGATAGAGAAGGCTCTCTTTGGAGGCGATATTTGAGCAGGATTCTGGATCACAAGATGGATACAGGCCTGTAAAGATCTGGAAAACAAATGTTCCAGGCAGACTGAGCAGCTAGTTTCCGAGTCAGGAAAAAGACTTGGCACATCTGAGGAACAGAATGAAGACAGAGAGTGAAGGGTAAAGTTCAAGAGACAGGACAGAGAGAAGGGCAGGGACAGAGCATGTTAAGAGTTTGCAGGAAAAAAAAAGGAATTTGGATTTTATTCTATATGTGATAAGGGGCCACTGAAGCCTTTAAGCAAAGGAATGAGATGATCAGAGTTACGTTTTTGAAAAGACTAGTTTAGCTGTTAGACTGTAAAAGGCAAGAGTAGAAACAGAATTTAGTTACGAGGTTCCAGGGAGAGGAGCATCAGCCTGCTATCTGCCTTCATCTTCATACAGCACTCTCCCTATGTTCAAAGTTTTCTTTTTTATCACGGCACCACTCATGTTGGATTAGAGCCCACCTTGATGACTTTATTTTACCTTGATTACTTCTGCAAACACCTTATTTCTAAATAAAGGCACATTCTGAAGTATTGGGGCTTAGGACTCCAACAAATGTTTTGGGGGGAACATAATTCAACTCATAACAAGAAGTCAAAAAGATGGAAGACACTAAGTTGATAAGAATGGTCACATCATGAGGAATAAGCAGATGATGCAGAAGAGAAGAGGAACAACTGCATGATGAAAGTCTTTGTGAAAGTGAAACAGGAAGGAGGCAGAGACGAGTGGAGAGCTGGTCTGTAATAAGGGAGGTATAGTTGAGTCACTTAGATAAGAAGGAAGACAGACATGGGAATAGATGCAGGTGGATGGGTAGATTCGACTCATTCATCTATTTATTCACCAAACATATACTGAGCGACCATTATACGTCAGGGAGGATCCAGTAATGGACAAACCAGACAGAAATCCCTGCCATCTTGAAACTTACATTATGGTGGAGGAAGGCAGACAACAAATAAGATAAAGAAGCCAGGGGCGCCTGGGTGGCTCAGTCGGTTAAGCATCCGGCTTTGGCTCAGGTCAGATCTCACGGTTCGTGGGTTCGAGCCCCGCGTCGGGCTCTGTGCTGACAGCTAGCTCAGAGTCTGGAGCCTGTTTCAGATTCTGTATCTCCCTCTCTCTCTGACCCTCCCCTGCTCCAGCTGTCTCTCTCTGTCTCTCAAAAAAAAAAAAAAAGCATAAAAAAAAAAAGATAAAGAAGCCAATTGTATATGCTATATAAGGCTATATAAAGCAGTGACAGGTGCTATATAAGGCAGTGACAGGTGCTAAGGAGAAAAATAAAACAGGAAATGGAGATATAAAATATTGAGGAGGTTAAAATTTTAACAGGAAAAGTAGATTTTGATAAAATACCTAGAGAAATTGAAGAAGCTAGTCATCAGTCTGTCTTGGGGGAAAACATTCCAGATAGAGGGAATAGCAAGTACAAGATGTCCTACATGAAACCTACAGCGAACATCACACACAATGGTGGAAGACAAAATGCTTCCCTTCAAGATCAGGAACAAAGCAAGGAGGTTTCTTCTTATTACTTCTATTCAACATTAAACTGGAAGTCCTAGCCAATGAAATAAAGCAAGAAATAGAAATAAAGGCATAAGAATGGGAAGAAAAATACACATTCCTACTTATAGACAACATGACTATTTATGTAGAAAACCCCTAGGAATCTAAAAAAAAAAACCAAAAACAAAACTCCTAGAACTAACAAGTGAATTTAGCAAGAATGTGGGTGAGATCCATCCACAAAAATCAATATTTCTATATACTAGCTGAACAACTGAAAACAAACAAGCAAAAAAAGTATACTAGCTCCCCAAACTGAAAAACTTAGGTAATCTAACAAAAACATGCACAGGATCTTTATACTAAAGCAAAACACAGCTGCCTTTTGAACACAGAGGTTGGAGTGCCAACCCATATATAACTTTTGGTTCCCTCAAAACTTACCTACTAATAGATTACTGTTGACTGGAAGCCTTATTGAATAAAATAAACAGTTGTTTAACACATATTCTGTATGTTATATGTATTGTATACTGAATCCTCACAATAAAGCAGGCTAAAGAAAAGAAAATGTTACTAAGAAAATTATAAGGAAGAGAAAATAAATTTATAGTACTGTACTATATTTACTGAAAAAAATCTGCACACAAGTGGACCCGTGCAATTCAAACCTGTGTTCTTCAAGGGCCAACTGTAATGATGAAGTAAATCAAATAAGATCTAAATAAGTAGTCATACTGTGTTTGTGGATTGAAAGACTTAATATTAATTCTTCCCAGATTGATCTGTAGATTTCATGCAATTCCAATCAAAATTGTAGCAGGATTTTGTACAGATATAGACAGTTTACTTTTATATTTTATATGGGAAGGCAAAGGAACTGAAATAGCCAAAACAATTTTGAAAAAGATTGGGGTGCTCGGGTGGCTCAGTCAGTTAAGCATCTGACTTTGGCTCAGCTCATGATCTCACAGTTCATGGATTCAAGCCCCATGTTGGGCTCTGTCCTGACAGCTCAGAGCCTGAAGCCTGCTTCAGAGTCTGTGTCTCCTTCTCTCTTGGCCCTCCCCCACTCATGCTCTGTCTCTCCAAAATAAATAAACATTAAAAAACTAAGAATAAAGTTGGATGAATTCCACTACCTGTTTAAAGATTTATTATAAAGCTACAATAGCAAAGACAGTGTGGTGTTGAAACACATCCACAGATCCATGAAACAGACCCACACAAATATAACCACTGATTTTTGACAAATGATAAAGCAATTCAATGGAGAAAAGATAGTCAAAATCTTTGGAACTGGACATACAGAAAAAAAAATGAACCTCAACCTCACACCTCATCAAAAATTAACTCAAAATGGATGCTAGATCTTAATATAGAATGTAGAGGCACCTGGGTAGCTTAGTTGATTAAGCATCCAACTTCAGCTCAGGTCATGATCTCAGTTTTGTGGGTCTGAGCCCCACATCGGGTTCTATGATGACAGAGCGGAGCCTGCTTGAGATTCTCTCTCTCCCTCTCTCCCTCTTTCCCTGTCCCTCCCACGCACACACACTCTCTCAAAATAAATAAATAAACTTTGAAAAAAATGTAGAATGTGTAAGTATTTATTGAGCTCCACATAGACACATGGGAGCACCTTGTTCTCTCTAGTCAGGCTTTAACACCCTTGCATAAATGTCCCTTTGTCACACTGAAACTGTTCTCTTTAGGAGTCCGTCTTGACCACCCACAGTGTTTCAGATTGGCATCAGAAGCTCACTCTTGGCTCAGTAGACTGCCATCACTTCTCCATCTTGCTTCCTTCCCTCCGCCCTTAGTCCTTTCCCCATGTCCTATTCACGTACTCATCCCGCTGCCTACCTCTCCTTTCCAGTGCTGTGACCCTGCCTGAGCACGCCTCATTACTCCCAGACTGCTCAACTGTCTCTACTCTCCATTAAACAAACAAAACAAACAAACTCTTCCAAGAAGTCTTTATAGTTAAAATAAGTTTCACCTCATATCACACATGATACTTCCATGACTTTTCCTTCTGTTTTTATTGTATAGACACAGTGCTTATATTGTTCCCATGCATCGATTTATATGCCTATTCATAATTTACATTTCCTTTGTGCATCCTTTATACATTTTAGGATGCATACTATCTGCCTGACTACTTGGGCTGGGATTTTCTTTTCTTCCTTTTAGAAAGCACCTATGGATAACACCAGATCTGGACAGATGCTAAATATATAATTATCCAGTGACTGAAATATACTCTTAAACAGAAAGAAGCAGGCCTCTGGGTGAGGAAGAACTCAGGCCTCAGGGCTTCCTGACAGGGTTGGCTCATTAGAGTTGCTGTTTCAGAAGGAGGCAAGCACTGTTCGTGTTTGCGACCCTGGAACCTTGTCATTCAGAGTCAGCTCATCCTGCTAGACCCATTTTCTGAACTGCCAGCGTGGAGAAGAAACCAGCATGGAAGTGAGAAATGAAAATTCTGAAAGACAGTTACCAAAAGACATTCTCTTAGGAGCTGAATGTTCAATTTAGGGAGTTACAGAATCAGGAATAACCAAATATTTCAGCAGTGACCGTGTTAGAGTCCTCCTTAATATAATGTGGGAGCTCATCTTGCCCACTCACTTCCATCCAAATAAAAGGAGGAACCAGTGGAAGTCAAGATAGAGAGACTTGCCTGGTGATTTTCTCTTCCAATCAAATTCCAAGGGAAAGACCTGGGGAGCTTGGACAGAAGAAAACAGAGCCAAACTCAGTTCTAGATTCTGAAGTAAAACCAGACTTTGAGGCTCAGAGAATATTCGTTTCGGCACTACTTTTGTTTTTCTAGTTTCTCCCCAGTTCCTAACTCCTTTAAACCCCCTAACTCCTATTTAAAAGTCAGAATTCACAATTCAAAGACAGAACTGGATTTTTCAAGTTCCTTTTGGAACTTCCTCTTTCCTTTCTTCCCTTGAGCCTTTTGAACTTTTCTCTAGTTTATTAGTAGCAAGTGGAAAGTTTCCCCAACAAGAAAATATGCAATGAAACCTTGTTATAACATCTTTCTTTTAATGTTTTTCTACCTAGATCGTTCAGTTTGAAAAGTCTCAGCTGAAGGGTTAGAAGGCAATGCTGCGGCCACATCAAATTTTCACATGTGAAATCTTCAGAGGAACTTCCTATTGAGAGGAAGGATTACAAAGAAAATTTCACCACGTTTGAAGTGGCCCATGTACACGCAAGAGAGTGGTCCTGTAAGTCTGAGAATCCATGTTGTCTGCAGCTGCCTCCGTTTGCCTAATCACCAGGGAGTACCCTGGAACGGGAGTGTGCCCAGCAGGCACACCCATCTCTCTCCAGATGCAGCTGTGTGCCAGAAGGGGCTGCTGGTAAGGTGGGGCTACAGAAATTTGAGAGAAGCCCTGTCTCCTGATGACCCTGCACCTCATGACTTCACACCCCATGTTTTTTAACCTTTTCAGTCTTTTTAGGATGTACAACACGAATGGGAAGGTGGGTACAGGAAACAGGAAAATGTCAACTGGATCACTTGCTCTGATTTTATATTACTGGTTTGACACAAAGACACACTGAGGTTAATCCTCTCAACCTTGATAAGAGATTAGACCAAGAACCAATACTTACTTCCGTCTTATATCCACTAATGAAGGGATGGTTACCTGCCCAGCAGCACAGGGAGGAGGCTGACTTAAGCGGACAGGAATGTCAGCCCAAAGCTCCCTGATGCCTGCATCTGAAAGTCAAGGGCTGTAGTGGTCTGGCTACGAGGAAACCCCAAATTAAGTGAATAGGAAATCTTAGATAAAGAAATGAAAGTTTTTCTTTGCATTTTAAGGTGTCTTCTCTATCTTTTGGAAAATAAGAGTGTTACTGTGCAATAGAATGTACAAAAAAGTGTGTAAAACACATATACAGCGTAACAGGTTATAAGGCAAACATACACGTAACCCCCACCAAGACCAGGAGTCTGAGCACTAGGAACATCCTGTAACGTTCCCTTCTCTCGAAACCAGGACCTTGTTTTAAAGTCTGGGGCGAACAGCCTCCAAAGCTCCCCAACTTTGACTTTTTTCTCCTTCCTCTCTGCAGTTCATTTCCTAAACGAAGTTTGTAAAGTAACTTCCCATAATATCCATGCTCACTGAACTAGTGACCCATTTCATTTTAATAAAGTAAGTATTTAAGGGTTTGAAGCAGGATAAATAAAAATAAAAACCAAGAAAATGGTTTCTCTTGCACTGAAAATATCAGCATATTCTTTTTCAAAATGCTAGGTTGTGTAGGACCTTGCTTCCAGACAGAATGCCGAGACGCACACCATATCTGCTTTCACGTAAGGGGCACACGCTGAAACAAGTATTTGCAATTTCAGTAAAAACAGCATGAACCATTTCTGTCCAGTAAGGTTTTCCCACCTTCAAAGGCTATAATAGACTAAGACCAAAAAATATAGACTGTGGATGTTTTAAAACTTAGAATCTCAATAAAAATTCTGACCTTCAACATCAGATGCATAATCTCTTTAGAAATGATGTTTGAGGGCAAATATCATCATAAGAAAACAAATTCTAGATAGAGAGTGAAGGCAAAAGGAAGTTTCAGTTGCTTTAGAGCAAAGTCATTTTATCTTTATATTCCCCTTGCTGCCTAACCAGTGCCTTATTATTAGAAGCTGTTCTATAAATGTTGATTGAAGCCATTGTTATGTAAACGACTTCAGAAAAAGAAAATAGAATCATGCTTAGTAGTTTTGATGTGTTTTTGTAGCTTCTTAATTATACTCAAAATGTGGAGGAAATAATGCTTAGGATTTCAAAAGAAATTATTGTGCATGACATAGGACTCAGGAATACAGGGAAGCTTCTTAGGAAAACACGTTTGTTTCTAGTCTTCTTTTTCATTTTTGTTTCCTCCAGAACGTGTAGAATGCAGTTTGAAGGCAAGATTCAGAAAGAGTTACAAGCCTGGAGGAAAGCTCTTTCAGGGAAAAGCAAAAAGCAGGGGGGGAAAAAAGCAGAGGCTATCTCTTTGTTCGGGTTCCCTCTCCGTGTAGGCGATCAAGGGCAAACAGAAGGCTTCTGCAGAGCCTGACTTCTTGCATAGCACCACCTAGTGGCCCAGGCTGAGAAACTGTTTTTATGTTGCCAACAGCTGAAAAATTGGAAATTCCAAAGTTGTGAACAGATTTGATTTGACAAATCATGACTTATATTTATGAGAGAGTGTAAATGCCAACAGACAAGTCATTTAGATAAATTCCATTTCAAAGAGTACATATTAAGGGTATTAATAATGGCTGTATCTTTGCCCCTACACATAAGTTGCCTGGTAAGACCTAAGTGTCTGGTGAGAAAGCACCAGCCCTGTTCACATTTGGTCACTCTGAAACCAGTATCTATAACTCCAGCAAAAACAACACAACTATTCCTGCCCAGTAAAGTTCTCCCACCCTCACAGGCTGTAATACATTAAAACCAAAAAATACAGAATATAGATGTTTTAAAATTTAGAAGCTTGATTAATGTTCTGACCTTCAAGGTAGGATGAACAATCTCTTTAGAACCAAGTTTTGAGGGTAGGTATCTTCATAAGGAGGTAACAGACCAATCCCAGCTCTGCCCATGGGAGGTCTGGAAAGAAAGCTGGGGGGCATCTTCTCGTGGGGATCCAACTATCATTGTGTAAGGGAGCAGGTTTGAAGAAAGTTATGAGCTGGTTTCAACTTTCTTTCCAAGTTAAGATGAAGCAAAGGTTGCAGACTGTGGCTTTTTTTTAGCCAAGCTTTTCATTCCCCTGCATGTTGCTAAAAATCAGACCTGGCAGCCACTCTCTTCTGGCATACAAAGGCCCCAAACTAGACATGGGCGCCAATGATTTCAAGAGGAATGTGGGAAGAAAGATAAAGAACTTATGAACAACGACAAAGAGGTTTCTCCTCCTTTCATAACAGCGTACCTGTGCGGTTTCCAGACATACCTTCAGAAACATAACGCCCTTGAGAGGGAAGCTTTGAGAAGACCTAGTCAGCTGCCCAGCCAAAGGCAGCAGATGCCAGGTAAATCCAAGGAACTTGACTCAAGTGGAACCTATTTGGCAAATCAGCAACGACAGGGAAATTCTGTTCTTTGGCCCTAGTTTCCTGCTTCCTGCCACGAGAACTGACTGCGCAACTAAACAGCAGCCAGTAGGTAGAAGCTGACTCTAAGCGGGCAAAGGCCGGGCATGTAGGCCAGTGATGGACCTACTCAAAGTTGGTTAGAAGAGCGGTGCTGTGGGGTTACTGACAGGGTGGTGAATGGGACTGGGTGACCTCTGAGGACCCCATGGCTGGATGACCTTCGGATTCACCACATTCCCTTCACTTAGGATTATACATGAACAGAAATAATCTTCCCAATAACTCTAGGTAAACTGAGACCACCCTCCAGTGCTTCGCATGAATTAGTGATGACATATGGTTTTATAAATGAAAGAATGAAAAGTGGCAGGCAGAGAAATGAGGAGTCCAAGAGTTAATGTTATCAAAAGTGTATGTGTGTATATGTATCTGTTTATGTGGACAGTATACATACACCGATGCTGTGTAATTAAATTGAAAAAGAAACCATCTTCTTGAATTTAGTCGAACAGACCTTTACCCCTGCTTAAAGTTTGAAGCGGTGGTAGTGGGGCGCTGGCAGTATGTGGACACCAACAAGAAAACTCCAGCAGTGCTTGCAGAAGCATCAGGCCCGGGGAGGTGGGGGGCTCCCAGTACCTGTTTTGGTCAGAGGAATGGAGAAGAGGTGCTGAAGAAGCTTGTTTTCTGACGTCCTCAGGACTACAGCCACATCGGCGGGCAGAGTGTCTCTGTTCTTCTCCAGAACCCCAGAAGCATCATATGACACCTGCAGTGTAAACAGCAAATGGTAAACAGCCGACATCATCCACTGCGGCCACGCCGGCAGGTTGTCTGGGGTCAGTCACTAGTTGACCAATATATAGAATTTATCTTGATACAACCGTGCTTTTAAATTTAGCCCACAAGATAAGGAGGGGGGGGAAAAGTGCAATATTTGACACTCCAATTTATCTTAACTTCTTTTTCAGGTGCTCTTTGAAAAAAAAAAAAAAGAATATCACATCAGAATAATAATGAAAATACATTGGGTACTGTATCCTTGGTCACTATATATAAAGCATCCATCCTACAAGGTAAACACTATTCTTATCCCCACTTTACTGGTGGGCAAACAGAGGCTTAGAGAGAAAACAAAGAATATGCTCACGGCCACACATTTCACAAGTGACAGGCAGTCTGGGCTCCACGCTCACACCCACGGTACTGTCGTTGCTTCCCAAGGTGCTCCCGGCATGTGATCACCCAGGGATGCCGAGTCATTTTCAGTTCTCAGAACAGAAGGGATCCAGGTCAGAGGAATTTTAAGAACACCCCAGGGAAATAAGCATTGAGTGACAAATGAATTCAGAAATGGACAGGAGCCCAGAAAGAAAAAGGTCCTTCCCCCCAACCCCCTTAAAACCAAGAAAAGAGAAGAGGGAGAAAGGGTAGGTGTGTGAACAGGAGCTAAGTGTGAGAGGACACAGACGGAATGGAGTGTAAGGAAGAGGATGGAACGCAGGCGAGCAGACTAGACAAGGTCTCTCAGACATGGGGGACATCAGTGTACGGCAGACATCAGGACTGAAGTGAGTGAAGCATTTAAGGGTTCAAACTGGCTGCAATTGCTAACAAATATCCAAAACAGATACTTTGCACTCTGTGGAGAGAAGAAACAATCCTCTCTGCTTATATTAGAATTGCCTTTCAACCAACCTCCAGTCAGGCAAAATTGATTTCAATACCATTATATGAATATGAAAAATGATTTCAAGGTGCCTGGGTGGTTCAGTCAGTTGGACATCTGACTCTTGATTTTGGCTTGGGTCATGATACCAGGATCATGGGATCGAGCCCTGCACTGGGCCCATGCCGAGCATGAAGCCTGCTTAAAATTCTCTTACTCTGCCCCTCTCCCCTGCTCATTCTCTCTCTAAAATAAAATAATAATAATAATAATAAATAAAAGTAAAAATAATTTCAATAAATCTTAAATAATAATCCAAAATGCCTTTTGTTAAACTCCTACCGATATTTTGGACCCAGTGCCTCTGCAGATCCCCACCAGAGCCTATTAGCTATAATTCCAATGGCTCCTTTGAGAGTAACTCAAGCAATGAGTTGTCCGCTGCAGAACTCGAGAATTTCCTAGTTCTGCTTCAGGAGCTTGACATGACACTGAGGCATAAGTTATAAAAGGTGTAAAGTTCAGTCAATGATATAAAAGCTTAACATCTGGATGATGAAGTGAATAATTTTTTCTCCTTTTTATCTAGACATTTTTGGTTCCCTAAAGACACATTGAGTTAAACTGCTAAAAAGCTGAGCCCCACTGTGACATTAACCCTCCTCTGTTACCTACACATTTCCAAATGACTTTAGAATGTGCACATTCACCACTCAACACTGCGAAAGCTATATACTCTGTTTTCTCTCTGGAGAGCTGTCACTTCTAGGCCAAACCTCAGGTGAGAGGCAGATGGTAGCTCCGTAGTCACCCCAGCGAGAAATTGCTTCTTTACCAGGGGCGACTTTCCGCGAGCAGCACCATTGAGAAAGTTTGGGAATTATGATCAGGTATTCAAAAGAAATTAAAAGGAGAAAAGAAACCTGCAAGCAATTTTGTGAGCAGCACAGACAGGGTAATATGGACACTGACCCCTTGTCAAATTCAGGTTTAATAACATACACATGCCTCACCTTTCCGGCGTAGTGCAGGATGCCAAAGCACAGCTCCACCCCTTTGGGCCGCCAGAAGTATTTGCATCGCAGATTATCTTCAAATTTATCTGTGTGGATTTTCATGTTTCCAAGTTACAACGAGAATTGTTAGCTCCTTCAAACAAAAGGTCACTCCTTGAGCCAGGAGTGACCCCAAATAAGGGATTTCAGGGCAGCCTGATATCATTGTATGTACAACAGTGGAGAAAAATGCCCCGCTGAGATGGGCTTACCACCAAGTCTTCATTTAGTTGTTTTGTGTTGTCTTTAGGGTCAGGCGATACCCGACATCTCTTTGTTTTGTTCTAAGAACTCCTAGCACGGACGTGGACGACATCAGAACTCTGACCAATTAGCTTTAGAACCGTAAAGACAGCTCATAGAAGAAGGCAAACAACTCTTGTTTAGCCTTATCATGGCAACTTGTGATGATTTAACAGGTAAAAGGAAACCACTGAAGGTGACAATTCCAATTCCTGAAGAGAATCTCTCCCACCAATCAATTTCCTATTTGGGGAAAAGGCTTAAAGCTTTCTCTTCCTCCCTCAATAAACAATGTTTGCTATTGTTGTAACTGAGAGCCTATTCTGTGCGAGGATCTGTGCTAAGTACTAAATGGATACAAAGATTGGGGCTTTGTTGCCCTAAATATCTCACAATCTAAGTGAGAGACGTGTGCAACATTGAAGATTCCAGAAGCAGATGGACAAAGGGAATGGGGGTAAAATAAAAAGGGCCTTTAAGGCCAGGAGGAGGTGTCTTATTGGCAGGCCATAGACAATAGTAAACTGATGAAAAGGTGGCTTTAAAAAGACTAAATTAAGCTGGAACGTCCAGGGTAGAGAAGGTAAGTATGAGTCTAGAAGCCAGGAGACCATATGTGTCTTCTATATAAACCTGGACTAGCGGCCCATGGGATCCAGGCAAACACATGAGAGAAGGGTATGAGAAGGAGGGGAAGCAAGTACTGGTGATAAGGGGCAAGAGGGTATAAAAATGATATTAACAAAGGATGAAGGTATTTACATTGGCAGCAACAGGACTGTGAAGAGGGGTTGGTGATGAGTTTGCTTTAAGACACAATCAGGACATTTGCTGAATATTTCAATTCATTAAAAATACAGTCTATACTTGAATAGCCTACCAGGTGGCCAAAATACTCAGCCACACTCATTTGATGACATGAACCAAGTTCTCTTCTGAGTGTATTATGCCTTTTCCAAGAGATACTTACCGACCAGGGTCTGATCAGTTGCTTGGGGAAATCGACTTTCCTCATCCAACAGTGCAAGCAGTCCCAGGGGTTTCTGGAGGAACATGTCCAAGAGTGGGCGATTGTCCTCATACACCACAGGAGTAGCATCAATGCCTTCATTCTGATATTCCACCTGGAGGGAAATGGATGGTCAATCTCTCCAGCCCAGAACTGGCCCGGGTAGCACCAGGCTGCTTTGGCATGTACTTTCTGTGTCTGGCAACACTGACTGTATGTGGAAAACAGGCTGGGTTTTATGTGTAGTAAAGGACTCTTCTGCATATACCACTGCTGAAGCTTTGGGTTTAAGTCTGACCTGCAGGCAGCTGATGTCAGCAAAAGAAAGGACAGTGCTGTTTCCCAAATACCAACTTGGTAACTCGTAATTTAGAAACTGATGTGAAATAGAAGGGAAGCTGGAAAAAAAACTATTTTGGTGATAAACATGGTTTAAACCAGGAAGAAAGCAGACATCTACTTTCTACAAAGGATTCTGCAAGGGAATTATCTCAGACTGGAAAACAAGAAAATTCCTGATTTCCCAGGGAAATGAATGCAAGGAGCCTTGATTGAAATGGAGGTGGAATTTCATGCAGAGTGGGAGGAGAGAAGAAGGTGATCCAGATTTACCCAGGTCCACTGATAAAACCAATACTTTGTGTTTATCTAATCACAGCACAGTGTGTGTGTGTGCTTTGCTCCTACACTAAAACAAAGGTTTTAGTCGGTATGTTTCATTGTTGCCCTACTTCATACAAGATAGAGTCTTGGGATTGGGGTCGAAATTGGGGTGGAGGGGAAGGTCCCCTAGCCTTTGGGCACATGAGCTTCATAGCCAGTTTGATTTACCATTAAACTCATAGTGGAAAGGCTTCCATATGGAGAAAATCAAGAACATACCTTACTCCTCCCTGGAGACATTCCACTCCCACCCCTCCCAACTATCCCCCTGGATTGGTTACTGTGGGATCTGGTGTGCAGGAGACAGGCGATGGAGATGGCCCGTTTGGGAGTTAAGAACAGTAAGAAACTGTGCCCTTAATTCAACATCATCCTGTGTCACTTTGGACACAATCATAGATGCTTTTAGTTAAATAAGGTAGAAGAGAATGTAGCATTTCAGACAATGTGCATGAAACAGTTTGGAAGCAACATTTAAATAACTAGCTCGTCACCAGCTCCACTCAAGTGAGGAAATGTAACTTTCTACAGAAATCAAGACTTTTTTCTTCAGGCTAAATTCAGACCACTTGTTTTGACAGGATTGCCTCACCAGTGGTTTTTCCTTAGAATCTTTTACCTGTTAGCCTAACAGGGTTCCTGCTTCAAATTGTGGGGAGCTTGGAGACACCTTCCCCACCAGGTTTAGCTACTTCAGAGTTCACTCTTACCTGCTCAAGAGCAAAAACGTGCTGGTTGAAATAGTACTGGATTTGCTCATTGGCAATGTTTATGCAGAGTTGCTCAAATGAATTTCTCTGAAAGTTCTCGAATCCAAAAATATCTAAGATCCCCACATTCATACCATCATCTGCACTACTGCATGGAAGAGAAGAAAAACATTTGTTAGGGGAAGAAACATTCATCTCGCTGTGATATGCTAACTATATGTGCCCATGTGCCTACCAACATATACACCCACTCATGAAAAGCAACGTTCAGCCGCCTCTAAGGGAAGAAACAGTTTGTGTTTTAAACTATTCATTCCTTCAGTTTTTCAATAGTATTTCCAACTTTTTTTAAGGCAACAGAATATTTTAAAATCTTACAAAGAAGCTCCATATAGAGAGAGATTAAAGAGGGGCTAGCTACTCTGAAGGGACTAGAACTGCTGCCCACTCACTGTTTCACCTTCCCACCCATAAGGCTTAATTGGAAGAATGCTCCTTGGAATGTGATGTTGTCCATTCTTCCACAATATAGAAACCGTCAATGCTTAGAAAGAAATAGTAGTAACAGCAGCAGTAGCAGTAGAATAATAATGTAAGATATGGTGCTTGAAAACTTTACATGAATGTCTCATTCTAAAAACCACACTATGAGGAGGATATTATTATTATTCTGCAGATGAGAAAACCATGACTTAGAATATGGGACTGATCAAGCTGTAGAGCTGAGATGCAAACCCAGCTTGCCCAGCTCCCAGACAAGCTATTCTCTTAAACACTACGCTATAAAAGCGCTGTCAGTCATGGGTCTCTTCCGTTCTCCTGGAAACCATTCTCTTTTTAAAGGTGAAGACTTGAGAGCTTCACTAAAGAAAACTCAAGAGGGGACCAAACACTTTCTCTTGCAAATCTAGGAGACATTGGGGTCAATGATAGCTCTCCCAAGGCCTCTGCTTCCCAAGGGAACTTGCCATATGTTTCTGTCTGGCTGCAGGAGAGTATTGATGCGATTCACAATCCAACTGAAGAGCCTCCCATACAGGGCTTTGGACATGGCATCTCGGACGTCCGCAGCCCTGTCGACAGTGTTGGCACGGACGATGGTCTCACCCCGGGTGACCACACAGTGTGAGATAAGGGCCTCTTGGAGTTCTTCGGGGCTGATGCAGAGAACAGAGGCAGCTGGAATAAAGAGTGAGGATGACACCAGAGAACGTAGTCATCTATCCATCCATTCATTCGTTCAGCCAGCATTTATTCAACATCTACTATGCGCCAGGCTCCCCCTGGGCACTTCAGATGCAAAGATAAACAAGCCAGGTCCCTAACACCAAGAAACATCCAGAAGGACACAGTAACAGAACATCCACACTGTTATGAAAGTTCTTCCCAGGAATTTGATGAAAAAAAGCGAGAGGAGATGGTCTTCGGTCAAATAGCTGGGACTATATTTTCAAGAGTCACAGACCACATTAGTTTATTAAAGGCAGTAAAAGATGTTCTTTAACACAAATGATGTTTATTTAAATCAGGTGTTTTTTTCCTAACTCAGGATTTGGTTTCCTTGTGCCACCATTATCACCTATAGAACTTTAAAAATAAATAGTGCCTGACTTCTCCCCTGAAGCTGCTGATTCAGGGGACTCAGAGAGAGATCCACCTCTTGTATTTTTTCAAAAACTTGTAGATGGTTTTCAAATGTAGCCAGTGTTGACACCATTGCTCAAAGTTACCTGCCATGGAATTCTTTTCTGCAGAGCATTTATTTGAAGCTTATGAAAAGAATACTGATGTTCTACAAGACATCCTTTGGGAAATCCTGGTCAGTAAAAATACCCAAAGTCAGTACAAGGACCAGCAACAGCTACTCTATATTTTACAGCATCTGGAGAAACTACCAAAGTGAAAGAAACATGTATATTGGCTACACAGTGCACAGACATCAAACAATTACCATTTTCCAAAGCTTCAGTATCGGGCACCTCACTTTTATCAGTTTGATGTTGAGAGGAAATAGCTGCAAACTCAATGTTTCCAATATTCAAAATCCCAGCCAAAATTCTGTACACTGAGTGCACCTCCTGAAAAGGACAGCAAGAACCATGTTTGGTGACTGCCAATCAAACTAACAAGGCACTAGCACTGTTAATTGTCCACAGAAGTCCGACACATACACAATACCCCCCCTTTCCTGGGCACACAAATAAATTTCCAAACCTCACTTGCAGTTAGACAGTAGAACTAAATTCTTAACAAAGGAGCAAGTGGAATGAAGGGGCAATTCTGAGCCCAGGTTTATAGAGGCAAGCATGCCTCCTCCATGCTTCCTTTCCCATTATTGCTGGCTGGAACTCCCAACAACCCACCCTCAACTATGCAGTTGTCCAGGATTCCTGAGACTAAGGGCTGCACAGAACAAAGTTTTTCTGCAACATGAACCTCTTACCATGAAATGTTTCCATAAGAGAGAACTGATCTTCTTTGTTCTTTATGCCACTTTGAGCCATTTACCCTAATACCAACTCTCAAATTCAGGTATGTAATTTCTTCAAAACAAGACAGGAGATGTTTCCTTAACCTCTCTTGAATATAGCTTTTATAAAATAGTTATCAGGGCATTCGTTAATGGTTCATTGAACACTCTTAAATTAAATAATGGAGTATATAATTATGAATGAGGTCAGGAAATATTCTGACTCACTAGAAATTATCTGTGGTATTGTGATATGATAAAAACATGGATTTGGTCTTCATACAAATCTCTGGCACAAGAGTTTATACAACCCTTGGAATTATAGTGGTAGGTGTTAAAGGAATAGCCTCTGTTATTTAGAGTAAGCCCCTCCAAGGTAACGGAGTTCATGCCAGTGAGGTGACTCTTGGGGAATGGGAGCTGGTTGCTAGAGAGACCACACATTAAAAGGTTGGAATTTCTAGCTGAACCCTGGACTTCCAAGGAGGGGAGAATCCTGGAGATTGAGTTAATCACCAGTGGCCAACAATGTGATCAGTTATGCCTACGTGATGGAGCTTCCATCAAAACCCCTAACTGATGAGGTTCAGAACACTCTGGGTTGTTGAACACATGAAGGTGATGAGAGGAGGGGGTGCCTTCTTTCCCAAATCCTTGCCCGATGTGCTTCTTCTTCCACTTGGCTTCTCCTGAGTTTTATCCTTTATAATAAACCAGTAATAGCAAGGAAACAGTTTTACTAAGTTTTTTGAGTCCTTCTAGCCAATTATTAAAATCAAGTTTGGGATCTTGGGACCCTAAATTTCCCGTTTCATAGCCACTTGGTCATTAGGAGAACCCTACTGGACAAGCAGGACTTGCCGTTAGTGTCTGAAGTGGGGGCAGTCTTAGAAAACTGAATCCCTCACTTGCGTGATCAGATATTAACTTCAGGCAGACAGTATCAGAAGCTAATTAAATTACAGGAGAATTCGCTGGTGTGGGGGGTAAAAAAAAAAAACCAACTCCACGCATTTGATGTCAGAAGTGTTGTGAGTAAAGATAGTTTAGGTTATTTAAGTCTTACTTTTATGTTGAAAGTTAAATGCATTGTAGCATTAATGGTAAAATATAATTATATTTATTTATTTAGCCATATGCATTTCTTGTAGGTGAGATAAATGGATAGCCAGGAAATTTCTGCATCTTATGCTTATAGATATGGAAAAGTACTTCCATGAAAATACTCAAGTGAGGAACTTGATTTAGTACTATACATAGCAGCAAACTAATAGGAAATGTCATTAGACCATTGATAAAGCATTGTTCCCAAACTGAGTCTTCCCATGAACCTTCCTTAGTAAAGCCAACAACTGAACATAGACTCTACTAGTGACATCTGCTGGATACCTGATAATGCTGCAAAGAAAAATGAGGACTTTAAACGAGGCTTCTACTATAGATAAATCCTGTTCTTTAAACTTCTAAATCAAAAGCAAGATGTCCTGTTTCTGATGTCAAGAATCACTGTTTTAATCACATGACTTAAGACTGGCTAAGGAGAACATCTACCAGATGCGTTTTCTGGGACTAGTGTGGATTTAACATGACAGCACCTCATTACCTTGATCAATACAATGTGAAACTCATGGAATGCAACAAGCAAGCAACTTCCCAGAGGGTAAACAGAGACTCTAAGGCAATGAGTTTGATATATCTATTATTTTTATACCCAGTTATCTCAAAAAATTATCTAAGCTCTCAATACACTGAGGGGGGAAAATGTATTTCCTCTAATGAAAACACATGTGGGGTGCCTGGGTGGCTCAGTTGGTTAAGCGTTGACTTTGGCAAGGTCATGATCTCATGGTTCATGAGTTCAAACCCTGCATCAAGCTCTGTGCTGACAGCTCAGAGCCTGGAGCCTGCTTCAGATTCTCTGTCTTCTCTCTCTGCCCCTCCCCCACTCATGCTGTCTCTCTCTCTCAAAAAATGAATAAACATTTAAAAAATTCAAAAAAAAATTCAAAAAACACATACACACAACATATATGACCATACAAGGCATGATACCTCCCAAAATAAGGCTTCTAGGCATTTCACCACCAGGGTGGATTATCCCCAATGGAAATGGTAGTTCTTACCTGGTTGTTTCCTTGGCAATATTCTCTTCAGCACAATACCTAGACATTTCCTCTTAAAAAGAAAACAACCATGACCTTCAGTGAAAACTTTGGGGTTCAAACACTGTGAATGACTGAACCTAATGGTGGGTTGGGTCTCCTTCCTTGGTTTAGAGAGGGGAACTTGAGAAGGGTATCCTATGTTGACCTCACTTTGGAGGGATTAGCCGTAGAGTGCTCTTTACGCTACAATTCCAGGCTATTCCACTTGACTCCTTCACTCTTCCCCTTAGATCAATTAGTTCTGCTTTTCTGGCCTAGGAACCTATATCCACCCTTATGATCAAGTCAAAACATCACCCATATACAGTCATGTTAGAGGACAATCAGTAGCATGTTCATCTGTGGGATTATACTTTCCTCCCCAGTATTTCTTTTTTTAATGCTTATTTATTTTGAGAGACAGCACATGCATGCACACAAATGAGGGAGGGTAGAGAGGTAGGGAGAGAGAATCCCAAGCAGGATCAATGCTGTTAGCACAGAGCCTGATGTGGGCCTCCATGTCATGAACTGTGATATCATGACCTAAGCAGAAATCAAGAGTCAGATGTTCAACTGGCTGAACCACTTAGGCATGCCACATTCCTAGTACTCCTTAATCAGCTCTCTTCTTTTCTCCCCACAGCTAGCCCAGGAAAGACTGTTACCTTCCTCACTTTGCTCATTTCCTCTTGCCTGATTTCCAGCTAGGCAGCCTTTCCTGGCATCTCTGCCTTTGCTATAGAATCTTGTTATGATGCTCTATTTTTTATTTCTTATGTTTCCAACTCAATATATGATAACACAAAATAACCTCACTCAGGACAGGAAATACTATTAAGATGACTAACTCCTCCACTGGTTTTCCCATTCATTGTTGATGAGTATGAATTCACTTCTACCACCAATCTATAGAAGTGGGGAAGAAAGAGCCTTTCTCCATCAATATCCTATGAAGGATGTCTTAGCTGCTTTTTTTTTTTCTCAGAAGATACTCTTCACTGATGGAGGTGTTATCTTAATAAAGTTGAGGCTAAGCAGAAAATTGAGAAGGACCTTGGTTTTCCATTAGCCTGGAGCTGATTTCCATTTGGCCTGAAGTTGCTCCTAGCCTGGTTCACAGGCATTCGTGGTAGTTGTTTCCCTGTTTCTTCTCCTAGGAGTTTACTTGCCCTCTCAGTTATCTCTTTACCTTGTTTCCTTTTAATAAGTCTCCAGTTTTTTTCCAGCTGCTCTAAGCACCACATCAGGCCCAATTAAAGGCTCTTATCCCTTACAACCTCTATCCCAAGACCTTTTTCAGTTTTCTTTTCAGAGGTCACAACATTTGTACCTTGAAAGCCAATGATTGGCTTAAAAACATTTGGGGCCAGGGGGGTATATATCGATCATACATCAATAAAGTGGTTTTTAAAAAATGCTAAGTCCTATTGTCTATCATTTGAACATTGAAAATCCTCAAGATCCCCCACTGACATTTTAACACACAACCCTTCAGTCTCTCTACAGCAATATTATCCCAAATTCATAATCTATCTTGAAGAAAGGGAAAAAAAATTTCCCCTAATCTCAGCCTTCTCCCTAACCTCTTCAACAAGGAATCTGCAGCAAATATCTAACGTTGACTGTCACACAGATAATCGGCCTAAAATCTTTTCATGTAATACTAAATACAAACACACTTAAAACTCAATTTATTTAATACATTATGATTATTCATATACCAGCAAGACAAGCATAATATTAAATAAAAATAATAAGGTTTGATTCCAAAGAGGCATAGATCTTCATAATACGGTTTTAGGCATAATCCTACCCAACCTCCAACCCCTGCCCACTCCCGAGCAAGGAACCATCAGTGTTAGTAGAAGACTCCTTCTACCAGAGAGGTTTCTTTACAATAAACTCAGGGTCAAGTGTTCTTTATGATTCTTTTGGCTGGTGTCCCAGAATTAAAATTCATGTTCTTGAGTCTGCACTAAGGTTTGCTACTCATAATTTTGCTATGGGAGTTTGCAAGAATCCGAAGAATACTGTGAAGATTCCTGCAAGGTACTTAGTGACATTATAAGAAAAGAGGGTGACCATAATTTTGATTAAGTTGACCAGTTTATTTAAGCTCTGTCTAGAAATGTCCTTCTGTCTATAAATAAACTTAAGAAAAAGTTCTGATAGATGAGATATTTTGCATTTGCTCCCTGACTACATTCACCTGAATCTTTCTGAATTTAGTCAAATTACTTTGAGTTTATCAAATAAATGGAGTGAATTCAGCAAAAACAGGTTGTCTACAGAGATATAGACAAAGATATAACCAAAGAACTTAAGATCAAAGAGATCACAGCCAGCCTCTTCCGTTTCCAAGGCTGCTGACATAAGTTAATTTCCAATATCAGTTAATATGAGACATGGTGAAAATTTATATCATTACATTCTAGTTATTCATTTTACAGTCCAGATCAGGCAGAAATTAATTTACCACTTTTTACCTTTCTTTCTTTTACAATTTATTCATGCATTCATTCATTCTACTCTACTTTTTTTCATCAAGGGTTAGGGATGGCTTACTTCAAAGACATACTTAGCATATTTGTTTTGTTTTTATTTTGTTATCTTACAACAGCATCTGTTTATTATTTGCAATATATTTCTATTATTAGAACAGAGCCATATATACATTCTTTTAGACCTAGCACTAATCTCTTCGTAATATTCTATAGCCATCTTTATACTCATTGAAAGCAAACTATTATTAACCTCATGGCTAACTTCTCTATTGTTCCTGTACCCTTTTCAGGCAGTACGCCCCTGAACACTTTGGCATGACCCAGGTGACTTCAAATCGCTCTATTGTCATCTCTACCACGCTTGGACTCTTCTGGTGATGCATCTTGATAACAATCAGGTCCATAAATTAATAACCACAAAGGTCCTTTAATAATGCAGGAACCTGTTTAATTGCTCTCCTCTAAAGAGCCAAGGGAAATATAGTTCTGTTTTTATCTGACCTTTGGGATTTTCCACTGTCTGTCAGTCTAAAGTCAGTGGGAGGCAGACAGAGAAAATTAACAGCTGGCTAGAAAAAAGAAAGGTATTATTATGACTAAAATCAGCCTTGCTGGGGAGAGAAGGGCTGGCCAAACTCATTAGATTACAGAAGCAATCCTTTACGCAGAGTGGCTGTCCCAGGGTAACTGGAATGTCTTGTAATCTAATCCCTTAAGATTTAACACTCTCACCTACCTCCTAATCATTCACCTCCTTTCTTGGAAAAGCAAAAGAATCTGTTTATTTTGCCAAATTGATGGCATGAAGCCCAGAAACTATGACATAAATGTATCACAGACTAATATTTGAACCTAAGGTTATAAATATCTTCTGTCACCCCTGGCATATATTTAATAGAGACAGCCTGTATCTCGTAAGATAAGAGTAGTACAGTACGTAAAGCGAGAGGTTCATAATGTGCACCTAGTTCTGTACCATGGAGAAGGAAGTGACTGCAAGAAAGTTGAAAAGATTTAAATTAATTTGTTTTGGTGCACAAGGAGCTACTTGCATAAATATATTTCTGCGGCTGGGTGTCACCTACATATTCCTATACTCGTATTGCGCAATTCACTTTAATGGCTGGAACAACCCCAACTCAGAAAAGGGCAGTATTGTTTTGGTGTTTGTTATCACAGCTATAGTGAATTGATGACAACAGCAAAGATTTGCAGGCCTGTGGCACTTATAACAGTACTTCTTCACCTGTGCATCTTGTTAAAATGCAGATTCTGGTTCACCTGTTCATGGATGGACCTGAGAGTCCGCAGTTCTAACAAGCTCCCAGGTGATGACAATATTTCTGGTCCTCAGACCATACTTTGAGGAATAAGACCTTATACGTGACCAGACGGCATCTGAAAAGAAAGTTTGCTGCTCCAGCTTAGAATATTCACATCTTCAGTCACACTGATCCAAGAATATTAACCCTTGAGATTCCTTTTCTTTTGGCAATCACCTACCTTGTCAGTGAACCCTATAATCCTGAAGCAGTGCTGAATTGCTTCAAAGTGTCTTCTGTAAGACTCCTTGGAAGTGATGTCGTTTATCACCCTTCCAGTTTCATCAGCAATGTACCTAAATGGAGTATGACCAAATACAATGAGCATTGACTTGGCAAATGGTATCCCAGATACCAGAACATCACTGGGCTCCTTTTTCACTAGGGCATTTCCCTTTCAGTCCAACACTGCAGTGGAATAATGGTGCATGTGGCTAAGTAAAATGGATGCAGTTAAGTTTTTAAACTTTCTAGAAAATGCAAAAGGTGAATGGCTGCAATTAAGTTTTTGAGCTTTCTGGAAAATGAAAATGGTGCCGTCTCATTTTGGGTATTCCAACTTATCAGTGTCCAGTTAGGAAAAACAGTTCTATTTATTTCCAAGTTTTCTCAATTGCTAGTTACACATTCATTAAAAATCAACAATTAAAATTTCTGACACTTACCTAGGAGGCTTTTCCTCAGGAAGTCTGAACTCAGAAAGTTTCTTCTGGTGATAAAGACCAGCATAAATATAGTAAAATATGTGAAAATTTTTCTCTTTCCTGGAGGAAAAGTGGGGAGGGGATATTATTAATAACATATTCTGGCGCTTCCCCACTTCAAGTAATTTATACCATCTCCTTTCTGTGAAAAATATCCTGTAGCAAATTTGCATTTTCAGGCAATGAAATATGCCACAACCCAATTACAGAATAGTAATAGTGATAGGATTAATATACTGACTGTCACAGTGTCACATTATTAAACACACATCTTTACACAGAAGATTTTAGAGAATAGAACATTCATACAGCACAGCTCAGGTTATACATGTTTAGAGATCTTTCTAGTACAGCCCAAACAACTATGCATCTGTGCCACAGGCTTTCCGTTAGTAACCCATGTTGCTTCAGAAACAGTGATAACGGCGGAGAGAGATCAGCCAATCTCCCTATTTTTTTGGAGCCCCAGACAGGAAGTAGCTCTCCAGTCCTACGGCAATGTAGGGAGCAAAATTGGGTCCCAGACTGAGGTCTCCACTCTTTCAAACCTGTGTTCTTTCAAATGCAATTCAAAGCAGCATGCACCAGTTCCCCTGCCAGTGCAGAGCCCAAAATGGGGCTCGAGCCCAATAACCATGAGATCGTGACCTAGACAAAATCAAGAGTCAGATGTTTAATCAACTGAGCCACTCACATGCCCCAAGAATGTTTTTAACTGGTCCTTCAGCACAGACAGTTTGCAAAGCCCTGCTCTGGATTCCCTTTCCTTCCTCTGGAGGAGGGCAGTCTCTTCTGCTAATATCTCAGGATTCAGCAAATCCTCATTTTGGCCAATTTAGCTCTGTGGGAATAAATCTTCTTTCTACTCCTTGTTCCCATCTGTGACATGGGCCCCACTTTTTTCTTCAGCTTCTTCTGGGTATCCTGGTCTTCCTTTGGTCATTTATTCTGTCAAAGCTCTTCTGGCATATTCTTATTCCTGCCTTGTATTCCAGATGCCTCTGCTCGCCATTTCTCACTCATTTGTTCCCTCAACTACTAAACTTACCAAGTGTCAGTCATGGCAAGCACTGCACCAGGTGCCAGGGATATAGAACTAAGAGGATTCATGCCCTCTGGAGCCTCCCTTCTGGTGACTGAGTGAGATAAAACAAGGAACCTTGTGATGAGGGCTTCAAAACAAAGAAAAGGCAGAGATGAAAAGTAATGTTGGGGGACAAGGGCTGCCTGTGTAAAGTCAGGGGAAGGACTGACTCTCTAAGGAAATAACACTTAGGCCAAACACTGAAACATGAGAAGGAACTGGAAGGAGCTACAGAAAGAAGCAGGGAAAGCGTTCCAAAGACAGGAAGCAACATTTACACAGGACTCTGTGAATCTGATACCCACACAGAACTGAAAATATGCTAGTGAGAAGGAGGCGGGCAGGTAGGCAGGGCCAGCCCACACCAGGCCTTGTAGGCCATAATGAGGACTTTGTTGATTAAGCAATTAGAATTCCTTGAAGTGTATTAATCTGGAGTCAAGACGCACTCTAAGTGTATGACATGAGTAGATCTGTGTTGGAAAAAGTACACTCTAGCTGCAGGATGAAGACCAGACTGTAAGAAGTCAAGATGGATGCAGAAAGACCAGTAGGTCCAGGTGAGAGAGCAATGACCTGCGTAGGTAGCAATGAGAGTGCCCGTGGAGAACAAGACTAAGCTTGAAGATATATTTAGAGGAACAACTAAAAGAACATGAATGAGGGTGGTGTGAGAAAAGGATCTGGAGTCTGCCTCCCAGGTATCTAACTTGAGCACCTCGTGGTGACAGCACCATTCATGGAGACGGTAAAGCCCTTCCAGGGCTTTCTGAATTGGTATGACCTGGTACAAGTATCACTTATTTTTTAAACTGATAAATGTGCCTCAGCTGACCCATCTTGATCTTACCTTCTTAGAGTTTTTTTTTTGCAGATACTTCTTGTTCTCAATTTCTCTGGACATTGCCCACCAACATCCATCCCTGGCATAAATTCAGTTTTCATCCTTGTATCCATCAGCTTTGGCTAGGTTTTGTTGCAATAACAAACATTCCAAAGAGCTCAGTGGCCTAACTCAACAAAGGGTTACTTCTTGCTCAGAGCACATGTCCACTGAGTGCCAGCGAAGGGGAGGGGGTGTGCTCATCATAGTCCCTCATGAGCACAGGCTGATGCGACAGCCACCATCTTGCACTCTGCCATGGGGTCTTGTCATTAAATGATCATATGACCACATCCAACCATAGTGTATGTAAAAGGGAAATCCTACTCTGTGCTCAGAAGGGAACAGATCAGAAATGTTAGGTGAACAGGATTTGCATGAGCCCCATTTTCTCCTCATCTTTAGTCTATTTTACCTCATCACTGCTATCATATTGAATAAATTTAACAATAAGTATATTAGTACTTATTTTGTTTCAGATTCTATATTTGATATAAATCACATTATTTCATTTCATTCTCATAATAGCTTTGTATGGATGACTTTCTTATGCCCTTTTTTGCATATAAGGAAAATAAGGTGTGAGGATATTTATATTAAGTGACATATACAATAAGTGACATAGCTGTGATTGGAACCCTCTTCACATTATCTTCCTAAAAGACCATTTTACATTGGAATATAGAAAACTGTGTTTTCCATTCTGTCAAACGCAGCTCCATAAACTTTAAAATCACCCTATTTGGGGGAGAAAGAAGCAAGTGACCTCATAAAAATTAATCAAGAAGCCACAAGGAACCTGAAATAACTCTCACTGTCTTTTTGTTCATTTGTTTAATTTGCATGCCAGTCCCTATTTTGTGAAGAATGTGTGACAGGAGAGGATGCTTGAGCCCTTACCCTGGAACAAGTCCTGTGGATTCTTCTTGCATCCTATCTCTCGGATTCATCCACTTCTCCCCACCTCCCTCCACTGCTACTGTCTTAGTCCAGGCCTACAGTCTATCTCACATGGATCTGGAAACAAACAGCCTCCTTATGGTCTCAACACAATCCCTCTTGCATCTCCTCCAATCCATTTTCCCCACTGAAGCCAGAGGGTTCATTTCAAATCCACCTTGGGTCTTCTGATTCCTCTGCTTGAAAACATTAAATGGCTTCCTATTGCCTTTACAATAAGGTTCAAAATCCCCAGCCTAGTTCCAAAGCCCTGCATGATCTGGTCCCAGGCTCATCTTTGCCTGTCTGCCCCTTGTTGGGAGGGGTACCACCTTGCTGGCAACTCTTAGTCATCCTTACGTCTCAGATTGACTGTCTCATACACAGGGAGCCCCTGTCTTCCTGGACTAGGCCGTGTGCCCTCCCTTCTCTTGTTTTACCTTCATAGCACTCCATATTGTTTCCAGGGACTCATCATAATGGTTCTGCATTTAAGTTTATTGGTTAACCTGTGATCCTCCCTCCCCTCCCACACCAATCCCCCATCCAGTCCAAGCTCTGTGAATACTGCAGCCTGGTCTATTTTGCTTACTCTTGCAACTCCAGCAGGGAGCTCAACACTAGCATACAACAAGCATTCATTAATTATGAAATAATGCATGAATGGACCATGCTCCTGAAAGTCTGGTGTCCTGCAGTAATAATAGGAAGTATGGCTAGCCCTCTAATAACATGTACTATACAAGGCACTCCTTAGAGTAATTTTATGTAAATGAACTCATTGATCTTCACAGCAAACCCATGAGCTAGGCACTGCAAGCATCTCTATTTCACAGATAAGGCACAGAGAGGTCGAGTGACATAACCAAGAACAGTCAATGTCAGAGCCAGCATTTGAATCCAGAGAAGTCCATACTATTGATCACTATTGCTAGATTGCTCTTCTTATAATAAAATATTTTTCTCCCTACTCAATCTAGAGAGAAAAAATTAGTATGTGGAATATTATCAGTGCTTTTTTTTAATAGACAAGTACAATTTTAAGGTACCCAATACTTTTTAAAAGTATTCACAATGTTGCTAAATGCTACCTAGTACCAACTCAGAAGAAAAGAGCATCCTTTCCGAACGTACTTCCCCCCAACCCTTTGTACTCAGCCTGCAAATATCTTTTAGGTTAGAAATGACCACTTACCCTTTGCTTAAATAATTCCTTATTCTTGGGCAGTCTGGGGGTAGGGGGACCTTGGATGCTACAAACAAGGGTGAAATGGGCCCATTAAGATTACCAAAGCCTCACGGTCTATCTTGCAAAGCAGAAACAGAGTGATAAAATAGTGCACCTACACTGCCTGTTTTACAACTCGGGACTTTTCAAGAAGATACTCGGAGATCCTTGCCCCCATCACAGCTCCAGTTGGTGTAAACATCATTTCCAGGTATTTTCCGAAACGGCTGGAATTGTCGTTGATGGCAGTGCGTGCATTTCCAAAGGCTTCCACCAAGGAGTTAACTTGCAGGATTTTCTCTCTCAGGGTCTGATTATCGGCCTATGCCAAACAGACAACAGTCAAGAGGTACTTCCAGAAATATTACTTTAGCAAAATTTCCAGGCACCCCCTCCCTACCTCCAAAATTCACATGATCTTTTTGGGAAGAACTTCACTTGGGAAAGTTAGCATCAACCACTAGTACTCTCTTCTCATATGAGCAACTAGTTTATCAATTTTTACAACCAGTCACACTTCACTTAAAATCCTTGACAGACAAAATGTCTAGTTTAGAAAGAATTTTATATAGAGAGATCCCGTAACTTTTTACTCAGTCATCCATTATAATATTCAATAAACTTTATCTGTAAAAAGGATTCCTTAAATTCTTAGTCTCATAATACACTAATTCTTAGTATATGTACCTACTAGTCCATTTTTTAAGTCATTCTTTAATGTCCATTTCACCAGGCTAAAAATTTCCATTTCCTTCAGCTTCTGCTCATAGATTTCTATTTTCCAATCCTTTAATCAAAGCCTTAGTGGCTCTCCCTGATCCTGTTCCTAGTGTTTAACCACTTTTACTACTTAATGGCTAAATGTTTCTATTACATTGAAAACATAAAAAATTAATTGCTGATAATCTAGTAAATTCGTGCTGGCATTATTTTCCTCACTACGTGAAAGAAGGATGGCATGCTGACATCTTAAGAGGCCTAGCTATCAGGAGGTAAACATAATAAAGACAGAAGGTTTTTATGTAATCCCTAATAAAGGCCAGTATTTCCATCATTTATAAAATATGCAGTTACTCTGTAAGGATTCTAGCCACAGTACATAAAGCAGGTAGTCAATACCTTTCCCAAGAAAGTCAAATGCTGAACAATCAGGTGGGCACTTTCTGTCTTTCCAGAGCCACTTTCTCCACTGATGACAATGCACTGACACAGAAAATGAAGTAGGAGTGAAGAGTCAGAGCACAGGAAACAATCTGTATGTTCAGTGATGGTTTTCATGCAGCATCTACCACAGTACACCTTAATTTTCTCACTGAATGACAGATCTTAGGAATTTTTCCATTTCTGTACATTAAGAGCTTCCTTGACTTTCACAGCTGCTTATTGTTCCATTGTACAGATGTAGCACAATCTATTTAAAGGGTCTCATACTGATGGATACTCCTTATGTTATTACAAGCAATACTGCATTGAATAACCCTACATAGGGCATTATATCTACGTGCAGGTTCTTCTGTAAAATAAATTCCCAGAAATGGGTTATTGGACTAAAAGATAAAATGCATTTGTCAGGGCGCCTGAGTGGCTCTGTCGGTTAAGTATCTGACTTCAGCTCTGGTCATGACCTCAGAGTTTGTGAGTTTGAGCCCTGCATCGGGCTCTGTGCTGACAGCTCAGAGCCTGGAGCCTGCTTTGGATTCTATGTCTCCTTCTCTCTCTACCTCTCCCCCTCTGGCACTGTGTCTCTCTCAAAAATAAACAAAAAAATAAATTAAAATAAACAAATTTTTAAAAAAGCAAAATTATTAAAAAGAAAAAAAAAGATAAAGTGCATTTGTAAATTGCATAGATAGTAACAAATTGCTTTCCTAAGGACCGGAACTAATCCATGAAAGTGCCTGTTCTACAGCCTCACCAACAGGATATATTGGATTTTTGCCAATCTGAAATGCAAAAGAATGGTCTCTCAGTGTAGTTTTAACTTGCATTTCTTTCATTATGAGTGATGTTGGGGTCTTTTCAGATGTTTAAGATTATTCATATTTCCTTTTTTGTGACTCACCCATATCCTTTGCCATTTTTTTTTTTTTGGTATTACTGGTCTTTTTTATCATTCATGTCTAGGAGTTCTTCATGTATCAAGGAGATTAGTATGTGTGGCATAATAAAAAATATACACTTGATCTTTGTCTCTGGCTCCTGGCACAGAGTTCCTAAGGCCCTTGGAACTTCCTGAATCATAGGGACAACAGGACCATCTTCTATCATTCACAAAGAAATCCCTTTCAACCAAACCTAACTGCTAACCAGGTGATTCAACGCAGGGCCCAAGACAGCTTCACAATAGGTACTGGTCACCAGAAAGACCAAATATGAAATTCAAGAGTAGGAACTTCCAGTCCCATCATCCCACCTTCTATGGGGCAGAGAGGGGCTAGAGATGGACTGAGACATAAAAACTCAAAGAACAAGATTCACAGAGTTCCTGGTATAAACACACTGAGATGCTGGGAGGAGACATGCCCAGGGCAGATGTGTAAGCTTTGCACCATCCTCTCCTTCTCCCCTGTATCCTGCCTTGTGTAATCTTTTCCATTTGGCTATTCCTGAGCTGTAGCCTTTATAATAAGCCAGTAAATTTTTTAATGTTTATTTATTTTAGAGAGAGAGACAGAGCGAGCAGGAGGGCCAGAGAGTGAGGGAGACAGGATCCCAAGCAGGCTCTGTGCTGCCAGCCTGCGATGCAGAGGTCTACCTCATGAACTGTGAGATCATGACCTGAGCTGAAGCCAGACGCTTAAACAACTGAGTGACCTGGGTGCCCCCATAAGCCAGTAAATTTAAGTAAAATGCTTTCCCGAGTCCTGTGAGTTGTTCTAGTGAATTATCAAACCTGAGGGTGGTTGTGGGAAATCCCTGAATTTGTGGGCGGGGCAGAAGTGTGGTAGCCTGGGAACCCCTTTTGTGGCTGGAGTCCAAAATGGGGACAGTCTTTCAGGCTGAGTCCTGATGCTGTGGGGTCTGTACTCTGATACTCTGAGAAGTATCAAAATTGAATGAAATTGAGTTGTTGGACATCTAGTTACTGTTGGAGAACTGAAGAACTGGTTGATGTTGAAAAAGACAACATTGGGGGTTAGAAACAACAACAGTGGGGCAACTTCTCAACTTGGGAAATACTTGTATCTCTCTCCATTTACTTCCTCTCGATGAAATCTGTGATATTTCATGTCTCTGGGAAACATCAGAACTTAGAGAAGTCAATTTTCTAACCTATAGTGAATCCATGTACTCTGTTTTGTATCTTGTACTGTTATGGTTTCATCTATTGCTCAACAAACCCAAAGCTGAGACTTCACAAGTCTCAGATTTATGCACAGTCATTCTCTCATAAAGTTTGCTCACCAATTTAGGTTACTTATATTCCAAACAGACTAAAGACACAAAGGAAAATCTATATTTTGAAAGTAAAGGAAGGGTCAAAGGTTGAATATGTCACCACTGTGAGTTGAAGGTCCAAAAAGGGAAGCTGTATGAGTGAGCTTTGTGTTTAACTAGCATTGAGTTTAAAATGTGTTCAGTCTTATCGCTTCTTGGCCTTATGGATAAGATCAAGTGTAAAATTTGTTCAGTCTTTACCAAATCTTTCATAATTTCTCAGCAGCTAAATAATGTGGTGCATGATCACTGTCAACCTGTGTGCAATACAAAAAGGACCAAACCACAAAAATTCTGAGACCTTAATAGGAAGGAATTTCATTTATGTCATTCTACATTGTTTTTATTATAATTGTTGCCATGTAATCGGGTTTGTGTTGACTCTATGCTCTCATATTCACATTAGAAACATTCTTATTACATTTTATCAGGGAAAATGATTGCTCACGATGTGAACATTTCATGTTATGGAAAAGAATTTTCGCATTCTCTTGCTGCTCTAGCTTTGATCACGGTTCCTGTTCCACCGAGCTACTTTTTCATTTCCTATTTCCTTGAATCAGCACCAGCAGCCAGAATGGAATCTTCAGGAAGACCTAAGAGCTGCGGAGGAAGACAGAACACATCCTGCTGTGTGGCTTGGCAGGGCAGGAAGGAAGTTCTTACCTGGTCTTTGCTGAAAGTAACCATACACTGGTAAGCAGCATCTGCTGATGCAAATATGTGGGGCGGATTGGAGGCACGTTTCACCCCATGATAAAGTCTGGAAAACTGAAGAAAAAAATAAGTAGTTTAAAGAAAACTTCTAATGCTCCAGTACCTGTTGCCCGTGAAACCAAGGCTTTGTCACTCACTGGGGGAACTGTGGCATCAGGAAGGCTGCTGAGCACGGGCTCTGGAGTCTGCAGGCCTCCGTTCAAATCCCAGTTCTGCACTGACTAGTTTCATGAGCTTAACTCTGTAAGGGAGTTAACTTCACCGTGCTAAGTCTCTTCATCTGCCAAACGGGATAAATAATAGTGCCCATCCCACAGGATTATGAGAAGTGCGAGAAGCCAATGCCTGGTCTAGAGCAAACACTAAAGGAATGTTAGCTACTACCGTTACATCTTGCTCTAAAAAGTGACCACCAGAATGTAAGAATTTCATCTGCAATGCATTATTATCTGCAGTTTGGGGTACACACCACTGAAAGCAGCATAATTTTATTTTCACTTTTGCCTTCTTTTTATTTTCCCTTGTGGTTTTTAATTTCCAATTAAGAAGCAACATGCTCTCAAAGCACCCCTTACCTGTGGAGAGTATATGCTTAGGTTCTGGAAGGGGTTTAAGGCAATTAAGATGTCTCCAACATATGTGTAAATCAGCAAGTCCACATAACGCTTTTGCAACTGATGAATAATTGTATCCTACGAAGAGGATAAATGGTATTAAGCATAAACATTATTCCCAACCAGGAGAGAGGTGTTTTTCTTTTAAATTTTTTTAAATGTTTTATTTATTTTTGAGACAGAGAAAGACGACAGAGAGGGGCAGGGGCAGAGAGACAGAGAGATACAGAATCTGAGGCAGGCTCCAGGCTCTGAACAGTCAGCATAGAACCCAACGAGGGGCTGGAACCCACAAACGTGAGATCATGACCTGAGCCGAAGTCGGAGGCTCACCTGACTGAGCCGCCCAGGCACTCTGTGAGTCCTAATAATAACAACAAATTTATTCTGACAGGCATGTCTTTTAGTCAGTTTAAATCATACAGTGACCCTAAGGATCCTAAATGTAGATATTTGCCATGGGAGAAGAAAAAAGTAGGACTATGCTGAAAGAATTAGGCCCACTTAGGGCTTGCTAAAGGACACTGAGATACCCACAAAAGCTTTTATTTGTTATTATGAAAAAGTTGTCTTACCCAATCAAAATGTTCTACTTAGAATCTGATTTAATGGGCAGTTCCTATTGATAAAGTACAGGAAAAAAAGCAAGAATTTCATTTCTCAAAGCATTGCACTTAAAATTTATGTGATGGGAATACGGAATTGAACACGTTTATATTACACTTTAGTGATTCATGCATTGTAGTTAAAGGTCTCTAGAGTTAGAATCAGCAAAAGCAGTTCTAGTGCAATTAACAGCTCTATTAAACATGCATACTTTAAATGGGGATTATCACAGTTTTCAAATTTAGAATTCAAGCTATGTTATCTTTACTGTTTCCCTGAATAATGCTCCTCTTCATGAAGAACAATTATCTTGACTTAAGAGTTAAACTGCACTTTTTCTAAAACAAAATAGTTTCTGGTGATGTAACAGATCATTTAGGCTTACAATATAAAGAGCATTATTGGAAAAAAATCCTAATCTTTTCCTCTTCATCGTTTTGGACATTTGGGGGAATTATAAATGAACACAACATAGGATCATAGTCACAGAAGCCAAATGCTCCCCGAGCTTCACCCCAAGGCTATACAAACAATTATATTTTCAAGTGACCTTAGGAGAACATGGTCTACAAGAAAAAGGTCAGACCATTCACATGAAACAAATGTCATCAGTGAGAATTGCCTACTAAATATTCAGTACCTCATCCAGAACCTCTAAATTGACCAAATCATCCTCAAGGCAGTATTTTTCAGCATCTTCCACATGATAGGGTCTTCTGGTGTGCATTCTTTCATGCCTAGAAATTTATCCAGAGAACATTAGCATTAATGCAGTAAAAAGCGTAGCAGAACTTAGGCCACGAGAATGATTCATTCAGTCTTATCACAGGATGTGTTCAGAGACTTCAGAGACGGGGACAGGAAGAGCAAGTCCAGTCCAGCCCCCCGAGCTGCAGGGCCCTCTCCCCGCTGATGTACAACTATCAGGGGTAAGGTGAGTTCCAGACCTCAAGCCTCCCTTCTACCACAGTGAGGAACGTTGCCAAATGGGCCCACCTAATACCTATATTAGCTTTTTTTAAATGCCAATGACAGTTTTTCCAGGAATAAGTATCTTCTCCTGTTTTTCCTGTTCATGGTCATGTACACAGTCCTCACCAGGGTACTTCCCTAAGGTCCCCTCATGCTATCCACCAGCATCAACTCCTGCTTTCTGAGAAATATTTAAGAGTGCAGAAAATTTGAGAGAATGATATAGCAAATATCTATGAATCAAAAGTGTTTACATGTTGTCTTCTTTGTTTATTTGAAATCCCTTTGTTACCCATGTTTCATCCTCTTCTCCCTTCGGAAATGACTACTCTTTGGTGGGTATCCTTCTAGTCTATTTCTAAATAGTGTTCATGCACGTGAGCAATATACCTTTTCTATATGTTATTTATAAAAATGACATACTATAGGTTCATCATGGAAACTTGGTTTTTTCCACTCAACATTATGATGTTCTAAACTGTATATATGTATATATACACACACACACACACACACACACACACACACATATATATACACACATATATGCATATACATACATGCACATATTTCAGTCACTTTAATCACTGGGTAATATTACAGCATATGAATATATAACAATTTATTTACCCAGTTCTATGATGATCAACGCTTAAGTTGGTTCCAATTTTTTTGCCATTAGAAACCAAGCAGCACTCAGTATCTTTATATGCATCCCTTGTCTAAATGTGTGAGATGTTTCTCTTAGGGGGCATTACTCCACAGGCATTTGAAAAAAAAACCTGATTGGCAATTACTACCAATCCCCTTTGGCATACCAAAATATAGTTCTTTAAGGTATAAAATTTGTTCAAGTCAAAGTAGGCCTTCCCATAATTCACTTCATAAAGGTAGCACTACTCAGTGTGGTGTAGGGGAAGCATCAGCTTAGCAGTTAAAAGCTCTGGATCCAAATTTCCAGGTTCTGAGGAGTGTGTTGTGGGTCATTCAGCAATTCCCTTAACAGCCAGCATCTCAGTTTTCTTCATCTATAAATAAAATCTCTCATGACCAGTCTATCTATCTCTCAGAGGGGTTGTGAAAACAATAGTCATTGATACAAAAGTGCAAAAAAGTTGAAAAAAGATACCAAGCACTATTCTTACAACTTTGCCAAAATCTGGACTCAACAATTTACACAACTGTACATATTATTCAGAATATCAATAACTAAACAAAATCACATGAAAATGCCTCCCAGGTACTATCATTCAGCAGCAGAGAAGCATCAGTGCCTGGTACTTCACCATCACCTTTCATGCTCACCATCATCACAGCTTCCCAGGACACATGGATTTTGCCAGGTCCCAGAAGCCAGCTTTACTGAACACTTTACTGTAAGTACCATGTAGGCACTAGAGCATCCTACTGTGTATGTTGTCCCTTGCTATATGCATTTCACAGAAGCAGGGAAAAAGGAAAAAGCAAACTCAACAACCCTGCATATTGAATCTTGACTTTATAAATACAGTTGAAATGGGCAAATACGGACATTTTGTCCTCCTTCTGACTATTAAATTTTACTTTCAAATTCCCTTCATTAGCAGACTTGAACATGGGGTGTCTGAAGCATGGTATTGGTCATTTCCAGTGCTAGAACTAGTTTTGCTGCTAATTTATAGAGAGATCCAAAACATACGAAGTGTAATTTTACTTAATGCAATCAAATTTATAACTTAAGCATTTAAAAGATTATTAAACAGAAGAGTTTATTCATCTGTGTCCTAACATATTAGTGATGTCAAAGGGAAATCAGATTGAGATACAAATTTTTACTAAAACCCAGAGCTGTTGGCTGCTTCTAGCTAGTCACCTCACTAAATAAAACAGTAGGAGGGTGCATATTTCCAGCCAAATCCTCTTCACATAAAACCTAAGTATCTTTTCCCATGAAGTTCATCATGAAATGAAATATCACAGTAAATTTTTTATAAAATAATTCTTATCATATTAAATTCAAGTGGTTAATCTCCTTCCTAAACCTGTATCTTGCGGTTGTATGAAATAGGCTAAGTTAGAGTTTATTCTATACATCTTCAACAAAGAAAAGCAGAAATTAAAAACTCATTCACAGCTCTGGTTTCAGTCAACATGGAGTAAGCGCTCTCCACTGTACGCCTTAATTGAATGCAGTCAAATACCCTGGACAGAGTGCACGTGACTCTGAGAAGTGAATGGTAACAGGAAGCCTAAGAAATCAGAATCTGAAATACCACTGAATCAATAGCAAGTTTCCCAGGGATTATTTATTTTCCTCCAGTAACTTCTGACCTGAACTTAAAAGCAGCCTGAACTACATACAGAGATGTCAAGCTTCATGCTAGATGACATTTTTACAGCCAACCAAACTGGAAATACTGACAAAAGCTCACATGCCACATCACAAATAAATTCTAGAGGAAGTTTTGACTCTCAAGGTGAACATGTACAGTGCAAAACCACCAGGATCAAAGCTGTTATCTTTTCAACCTGTCCATATGCTAGTCTACCTATTGCAAATTTAATCTCCAGGAATCATGCAGATGGTGTCTGCAAATCTAGGTCTCTCATAAAAATCTTCCCCTTATAATATTATATAAGCAACTTTAAAAATATTTTACCTGCTGGGATTACTATCTATCACCTCTTCCCATGCTTGCTGGCAGTCAAACTCCTAGGCTTATTTGCTTCCAAAACTGAAGCTGGCAATCTAGAAATTGATGTTGATGCAAAGTATTTCCACTCTATCAAGACCACTTTGTTTTCTCAACCAGTGAAGAAGCGCATCTGTTAGCCCTAGCTCTGCCTTCCCCAAGTAGTGTTGTGAGCCTGCCAGCTGCTTCGTTTTCCTGCTTTGGCTATGGGGTTTGGAGGGTCTACTGAAGAGAAAAAATTATTTATTCCAGTTTTTATCTGTTTTTAAAAAACTATCTTAGGCTTTACATATACTCATAAAAAGTATTATGTTGTTTATATTTGTCTATTTTTAGTTGAAATTAAACAGAATAATTTGGTTTAAATTTCTTAGTTTTCTTTCAATGACTGGTTGTCACCAGTAACTACCAGCTTAAACTTCCTTTAAATTCACATGCTCCATCTAGTGCCTTACTTGAGAATAGCATCTATTGTCAATTTTTGCTGAAGAATTCCTTGTTTATTGTGAAAATTACAAATTTCCAACCACAAGGCACTTGAATTGGATGTTCCAAAGCTCAGAGGAATGGACAGGTAGATACATGGATGGATGAACAGCAAAAGACATTCTATTAAATCAAAAGTATAAGTTTTAATGACTCAAAAGACATTTTTTAATGCTAATTTATTTTTGAGAGAGGGAAAGAGAGACAGAGTACGAGCAGGGGAGGGGCAGAGAGAGAGGGAGACACAGAATCTGACTCAGGCTCCAGGCTCTGAGCTGGCAACAGAGAGCCCGATGTGGGGCTTGAACTCAAACTCACAAGCCTTGAGATCATAACCTGAGCCGAAGTCGGATGCTTAACTGACTAAGCCATCCTGATGCCGCAACTCAAAAGACATTTTCAAATCCCAGCAAAGTCCATACTGGTTTTCACTAGATTCTTACTTGTTTTTATGAGGCTCTAAGTATCTTAGCTGCCAAGCCTGGCTCCCTAGAAAATGCATTGAGTTTGGGGGTGTTAAAGCTTAGAAAGGAAGAAACTCAAAGCTCTGGCTTGGGCTAGTTCTTGGAGTTTGGGGTTGGTAGAAGATAGTGGATGGTGAGTAGGACTGACCTTAGGTTTCAGGGATCAGGAAAAGGAGGAATTAGTGTCAGAATTCCTGGCTCAAGTAAGGTAGGAATGAGGGCAGGTCTGAAACATCAAGTCTAAGGAGATGTGTGGAGAGTAAGAACTGGATCTGAAGAGTGGGTGGGAAAGGCAGAGGCGAAGAGTTCCTGTAAGACTAGGGTCGGCATAGACGAGGCAGAGGATGGGAAATACTTTGGAATGTCTCAGGCCCAGGGCATGAATGAGAAAGAGCTGTAGAGGGTACCAAACTGATTCAGATACTTGGGGGATTATTCTCTTGGAATAAATCCCTTCACTATAATATCATCTCTATGCCTGCATTATGGTTAAAATCATTTGTGTGTGAGAGTGCTTTTTAGTATCTCATTGCTGGGCTATAGACTTCTTTGTTCAAGCTGCTGGCTCTAGGAAAGATATGATAAATATCATATATTTTGTCCAAAAGTGGTTCCATAATCCCTTAGCCTCTTCCTATCTGTCAACTATACCTGTGAAAGCAGGTAGGTCAAAACAGGGCCACAGGAGCCTCACAAAAGTGTGGCAGGATGAATTCTTCCCTTTACCCTCAACTACGATGAAGAACAAAACATTAGGAAGCCTTCTGAGGCAAACTCAGGATGAGGAGGAGATGTGCTGGTGAGAGAGGTTGAAAGCTGCACTGAGAAATGCCTGATGGTGTTTTGGACAGTCATGGCGTGACGTGTGCATTGTGAAGGACACCTCCGCTTAGCTCTTCCACATGCAGGATCAGAGCCCTCTCCTTCATCCAAGAGTAGAATTCGAAGGAATGGAGAAAATGAATAACCCTCCCACTAGATTCCAGATACAAAAGGAAATAAAGTTTGTTGAAGGTGGGGGAAAAAACGGGGTAGAGGAGTAAGAAAAAGGTCTAGGTTCAAAGGTGGTAGTCCTCAAAACTCTAAGACAAAGGCTTCTACGGCCGTGGACAGAGCTCAGGGACAAACTTACAAGTTGGAATAGATCAGAGGAAACTGAGAGATCAGAGGAACTCCTTTATCACCACTTTGAACGGATCCTATCCATATAGCGAGGAACATGTTACTCAAAACTGGAGAAAGGATACTTTTTTATTTCTTCCAAATCATTCTTTACATTTAAACATACACTTCAATAACAGAGATGATGAAAGACAAACTTATTTGACTGTGACTATATAATCATGGACCTAAATGAGAAAAACAATGGCAGGCCATCTAGGTGTGACACCATTTTACTGAGAGTCAAATACAGATGGAGATACCACCTAGAGAATTTTAACTACATGTGCTCTATCTTGACCTAGAACTTTAGCTGTATCTACCAAACAAGCATTACAATACACAGATTAAAAAATAGAACTGTTTGGGTGGAAATCACTACATCATCTCCCTTTTTTTTCCACCTATGCATGGTTTTGGCCAGAATTCCAATAAATCAGCAACATATTATCAATCATATTAAACAGAACCTGATATACACGCCTACCCTAGGCAGCACGAATCAGTGACAACAGCAGAAAATTAAATATTATTCATTCAGTTATAGACTTATAAATAGCAGATACTAATTATATCAGGGTGTGGATTTATTTCATATCTGTTAGGAGGACAGGAAGATCTTTAACCTCCTATGTGCAAAGCATCTTCAGCACTTGATGAAATAATCATTCAGAAGTCATTCATCAACACAGGAGTCCAGAAACTCAGCAGTGTATGTAATATCATGGACGTGATGAGTGTGTCTGTGCATGCACACGTGCATGTTTGCAGGTAAAAGAGGAAGTGAGTGAACAGGCTCACTGGGAAAGGCTAGACAGTTAAGCAGTGAGAAATCTTGTTTTTAAAGGTCACAGCTGCAGGTTGGAAAGAAAATTAGAAAAGCTGAGGTCATTGTTTTAATCAGCCTCAGGCAAATTGCAAGGGTAGAATAAAAATCCATTAAACAGAGCAGAAAACAACCAACAACAGAATTCCTCTACCAAATAATACTTAGAATAGACCCATGGCATTTGAGGGCTTAACATTTGTGATTTCAGCGAGTCCCAAGCCACCCGCAGGGGAAAGACATGCTGGATCTTGTAACCGTACTGAGGACTGCAGTTGAACCCGTGATGGGGGTTAGAAGGCAAGAGGGAGTCACAGCACAGGCAGCCTAGCACCCTCCTGCCTCTACTCACATTCCAGACAGTGGCTCTGCTCTTCTCCCACTGACTCCTGTGAAGTAATTACACAAACACACATGTTTTCATGTCTACTTCGTTAAACTTTAATACTGATATAACACTATTAAAGATAATACTGATGAATTCAGGGACTTATAAAACTGGTTTGGGGGAAGAGACCTTTTGAAAGTCCAGGCAATGGAAGCAGATGTAAAGGAAGTGGTCAAATTGTTTAAAAGCATAAAAAAAAAAATGTAGCCCCTAACTATTGTTCATAGGATTTTAGGGCTTTTTCACCTCCTCTGAGAGAGTGAGCCTTTGCTTCATAACTGCTCTACTGTACCTGAATCGAATATATGCTATAACAAAATTATAAACTACCTGAAAAACTTAAATTCCAACAGTTACACTCATACACTATCATCAGCCTTAGGAAATGGTATCAGATCTCAACACAAGGCCGCTTCTCCACAATTGCTTCACATACACAGTGTGAAAGGGGAATGGATCACAGCCTTGCTTTCCATACAACTGTACCACTCAGAAGAGCTAGAATGCTTAGATCCAGGAGAGGGAGACGGCCTCCCCATCCAAGCCCTTCCTCATGCACAAGTGTGGCTCCTTCTCTATAGTGAATAAGCTCCCATGATTCCTAGCCTTGTTCTTGAACACTTAATTATCTCAACAGAACTGAAGTGGACACTGCCCATAACACTCCTGCCCTACCTCCACCTTCTACCCTCTCATCGTCAGAAGGTAGTGGAAGGGGCTCCTCCCTCCTCCACTCTGCATTTCCCAGCCATACTTCTCCCTAACCAATCTTCCCCTTTTAAAATTCACACCAGCCTTTGTATATTATCTCCTCCAACAATTAACCCCCAATCTCCTTTCTCTCTATCCTTCCCCCTGGTATCAGTCTTTGGTTCCCCCACCTCCCATCAATTACTTTGCTAATTCTTCCCACATGTTGATTTCAGGGTTCCTCAACTTGTCAACTAACAACTTTTATTTCTAACTCCACTAAGTTTGTTCACAAGTTCAGCCATGACTAGTTCCCAATTATTTCTCAAAAGTTCCCAAGATCTCAGTTCTATAATCCCTTTCTCACCATCCACTCACTGAACCTGTTCTTCATCTGCACTGTAACTGTCCGTCTTCTGACCTAGGCCAGGCCTCAAAAGTTAAAAAGCTACTCTGGCCTCACTTTCTTCCAAATCCCAAAAAGACCCCAAGGATACTCTCCTACTCATCTTAATTCCCTTGCCCCCTTGTCCACCCATCATGTTCATCTTAGACAGTCTCCAGTCTTGGGCACCAAGGTAATCTCCTTACTCCTCCCGCTTGCTGCTAAGAATTGCTAGACATGATACGAAAGGCAGTGGTGGTGATGGTACATTTTTGGAGAGGTTCTGGTGCCAAATGCTCTCCTGAATGCTCTATGTGCATTATCTTAAACAGTGATTAACTTCACAACAATGGAATGCTATTAAGTTCCTCGTGGGTTTTCTGTGCTATTGAATCTTTAATAAGCCCTTTATCATATTTCTCCTAGGGCTATTTCAAAGAGTTAATATTTTCCTGGAGTCCACAGCCTGCTCCCAACTTTGAGACAACATTAATATTTTTTGAAAGATAAAGGGCATTCAACGTGAGTTTCCTCATAGGACCCTCTCTCCTTACCCCCATCCCTGCCCCTCAAATTTTCTGGATACCTTCATCTAACCTTTCTGTGTCTTTCCCAACCTAGAGGTTCTTTCTAAGGTCTACCTTCGTCTTGGGCCTTTGTTCCCACTTCCTCTTTCTTCCTCTATTACCCTCTCTCTCTTTATTTTCAATGTCTCCCTCTATATAAGATCCTCCCCTTCATCTGACTAAGTTTCCCCCATCCTTTAAAAACCTGTCTTCTTCCCCTCAAGTTTTCAACTTCTCTCACCCCTGGAGAAAATACTAGAGTTGATAGAACATGCTTTGCCTTTGCAGGAACAGTAAGACAGTTTTCCCTGCAGGCTCTTAGGTCTCATTTCTCTGCATTAGCTCTCAAAACTAAACAAGTATGTCCAGCTCAGGGACCCAGGACCATCTGGAATACTGCAGAATCCTTTGGACAGAAAGCTGGAAGTTCTGTGTAATATCTGTAAGTCCCTGGCATTGCATTTGGTAGAACAGGAGGAAGAAGAAGGTTTCTTTACTGGTATCTGTCTCTTACTGTCTTACAATTTCTGTTTGCAGTCTGAACCAGGGCAGAGATGCCGCCTAATTTGGGTAGACCCTGTGACACTTCTCTCCCTGATCTCTCTCATCCAATCCACCCTGAAGTCCTGACAATACCATCATCTTAATATCCTCTGATATTTGCAATTGCTACAACCTGGTCCCTTGTCTCTCTGGCTCCTGCCTTGCCCAGCTCCATTACACTCTCAACACTGCAATTAGAATCATCTTCCTGGAGCACATGCCTCCTTGAAAACCTTCAGGGGCTCTTGAGTGACTAAGGAGCAAATCCAAGCTCCTTAGCCCATCAGGACCTGTCTCCTGCCTGCCTAGCTTCTCCCTCCTCCTGTTTCATGCCAGGCTCCAGTAATGCTAACTAATTGTTCACCAAATTCCTTAAGCTCTCCCCAGTCTCTATGCCTTTGCCCTCTGCTCACTGCTCATTATTCCCCTCTACCTAAAATAACCCCTTTCCTCAACTCCTCTTTGTTCTAAGGATGCTCCAGGGATCATCTTCCCACTAGGTCCAGGGGTCTTTTCTCCCCAGGAGTTCCAGGAAGTACCTCAACGTCCAGGTACTTTTCATATTGAGCTGTTCTCGACTGATTCTTGTCTGTTTCACACACCAGACTATTAGCTCTTTATCAGGAACTGTATCTGATTTGCCTTTGTAGTCCCTCTGTTCAGCAGAGGGCCTGACATATGCACACATATAAATGTCTCTTGAATGAATAAATGAATAAATTAGATTTTAAATGAGATAAAACTGGTATTTTTCATGTTTAGTAGCTCAGTACTGTTTATTTTCACGATGTCATGTGATAAGTAGAGATGAATTTGCACAAATTAAGTCCAAGAGGTAGTGTTCTACAGAAATGAAGAACTTTGAATTAAACAGATCATCTATTCTACTTCTACTACTGCTAACACTGTGAGGATTAATTTTGTATTAAGAGCTATTCTTTTTATGTACTGACTCACTTAACCCTCAAAAGAACCCCCATATTACAGATGAAGACACCCTGGAGCAGTACAGTTTAATAACTTGGCTGAGCTGGGATTCGAACCTGGCAAGGCAAGTGATTTCAACCACCACACTGTACTGCCTGCTGGGTGACTAGAATTGTGCAGAAGAATGATAACCTGGGTTTCTGTTTCACTCATCTATGTACTCACCTCAAATTTTCTTTGTTTCCCCCACCTTATCTTGTAAAAACTCCCCACTTTAAATATACTGAATTGCCAGCATCAAATGATATGTGAGAGTTTTTCTGGGTGGGCTGGAAAAACACCTGTGTAGCCAACCCCTGCCAGCTGCTAAAAGGAAGTAACGGTGTGGGAAAGGTGGTAGGTTAAGTGTCAATTACAGGCATTGTGTTCCCTTCAGAATTCTATCTCTTAATAAGGAAGTTGCTGTTTAAAGTTTTGATTCCTATTTGTGAGGTTGTGGGGGTCTTTTTAAGTTTGTTTATTTACTTATTTTTAAAGTAATCTCCACACTCAAGGTGGGGCTCAAACTCACAACCCAGAGATCAAGAGTCACACATTCTACTGACAGAGCCAGCCAGGCATCAGTGATTGTGGGTTATTTTTGGTAATGACTTTTAAAGAAATACAAACTCCTGTGTGAAACTAAAGATCCTGTGAGAAGCCTTGGCTATCATATGAGACTTTTGATAGCAAAGAAGTTAATGAAAATGGAGAGAAATTGAAGGAAGTGGGTGAAAGAGACTGGAGTCTGATTTTCTATGGTAAAAGAAGGAAAGTCTTTAAAAAGAAAGCATACATCTAGACAGGCACAGTCAGGCCAATGTGAAAAGCTGAATAACTTTGCAACCTAAGTCTTAGAAATTGTTCTGCAGCAGATTTCAGAGAGAAAAGGAGGCTTGATTCAATTTAGAACATTTAAGTGCCGGGTTTGTTTTTTTGCTTGGTCTATTTGATTTGATTTGATTTCATCTTCATTTTTGGTGCTAGTGCTGTGTGTGTGGTGCAGAGGTGGGTGGTTTGGGGGCAGTGACTGATTTACAGGAACAAAAGCAGGGGAAGAAAAGGGGTTTAGTTCCCTGGGGCTTAAATGCAAGTTCCCTACTGCTTCAAAAAGCACCAACTCACAAGGATTTCTCTACCCTGTAGGCAAGCCATAGAAACACAAATGACAGTGGAAAAAGGGAAAAAAATTTGTTTTGAGCTATCCAAAAGGGAATTTGGTGGTGGAAGGGAAAATCTGCAAGATATAGTCACCTTGAAACCACGCCTCCAGCTCCAAGGGTTTTGATGCTTTTTGATTTGTAAACAGTGTTCTGCAGAATACATGAATATTTCCGGAACTTGTGACTACTATTTTATTTTCTTCACCTCCAGTCCTCCAAATGTTCTCTAACTAATAATGGGTTAGAGCTTATCTACATCCTGGCCAGTTTTATAAAGCCAAATAATTGCTGAACTGGGAAGCAGATTTATTTGCATTTTTAAAAATTGTGTTAAAGAGAAATTCTGCCACCCTCTGGACAGAAACCAAAGATCTATTTCTTAGAGACCACCATGGAAGGGCATTTGACACAACTGTCCCTGAAAATAAATGTTTATTTCTTAAAATCTACACTTTAGGAAAAGGAGGGCAGGGAGGTAGAATCACTGTTGTTTTGTAGGACACAGACATCGCCTGTGGGGAAAAAAATCATTTAAAAATACTAAATTGCCCCTTAGCAGTTTTTAACTAAAGAATAGGGTCTCAGAGCACATTAGAGAAAAATCCTCCAGTGTTTAACTTGTAATCTTTGCAAAATCGCTTTACAGCCTACATTTCTGTTTTCAGCAACAGCCAGGTAAAGATTTCTCACACGATCTCAGCTATGGCTGCTTCCACACAGCTACCTTTACTGGTTTTTTAAATCCACATTTATATTAAATATAAACATCTATGTGTGTTGGCGTTTAACTAGAACACAAGGGCACAGTTGAGAGATGTTAGCCATAGAGCACAAATGGACAGCTTATTTCTAAAGCTCTCCTGATCTCATCTACTGAGTGTAGAGTACTTAATGTCATGTAAATGAAACTCTCAAAAATGCAGGGATGTGATAATTACCAGTACTAATGCTGAGCAAATCAAAACACATGACATACCATTTTTATAAATAACCAGAGAGAGGAAGCAGGAAGAGGATGAGTGCCATACCTGGTTTTAACAACAGGGTTTAGATGCTTCTGGTCTTGGAGGACCTTGGCCAGCTGTTTTTGCAGAAATAAAACCTTCCCGTGGGCTTCTTTAATAAATGGGTGGTCGAGGAGGTGTGTGACGGAAGGCCGCTTTTCAAAATCCTTAATAAGACACCTGTTTGTAAAAATCAACAACAATCAACAAACAATCCACCTGGCTCCACTGTGAACAGGAGAGAAAGGAGGCAAAGAAGCTCATTTATAAAACCCGATCTCTAACCTGACACAGTTCTTTCTGTATTCATATGTACCAGGAAGTAAAAAAAATAATAATAATAGTTCTCTGCTGGTCAAATTAATCAGTACCTCAGAAGTCTATTTTATTTTGTGTTGAAAACACAATAAATTTTTGCCATTAATTGAATTTGAAGTGCTCAAAACACTGAAAAAAATGGACTGATAAGACTGAATTTTCTGTCTGAATTTTCACTACAGAAAATATTTACAATGGAATCAGGTGAATTAGTCTCTATATTTTGGAAACATATAAAACTATATACTGTCACTCAAATAAAATTCTAATACATGAAATGTCCACTATTCGATGGTAGAAAATATGCTTTCAGGAGTTTGCAAAGAAAGAAACTGATCATAAAGAAACCTTCACAGAGAAACTCCAACACCTTGATTTCTAATGTTTTCTGAAGAAGCAGAAAAATCTCAGAACAGGAAGTGACCACAATATAATTCAGAAGAACTGGAATGGAATGATGTAAACAAGGAACAAAAAGTCCGTTGAAAATGGTAAAAATTGGGTTGCATTTAAAACTCCTTTGTGGTTAATTGGTTAAAACCACGCTGGTGTAACCACTTTCTGTTTCAGATTCAAATGCCCTTTTCAAAGAAAACAATGATTTAGTACATTTTGCTGCATGCCCTATGCTATCAAAGATGATTCTGATACAATGAAATTTTCTAGTGAAATTGAATCTGATGAATACCCCTACAACTACCACCGTATTTCCATTCTGAGTCACTGCCCCTGATAGGAGAAAGACATTTCAACAACTGCCCTTTAAACTACTAGTTTTTAGCTCACTTTGGAGGATAAATTCTAAAAGCCATTCGGCCCACTGCGTGAAACAAACCTTTCCAGTTTTCCCAACAGTGATGGGACAGCATCATCTAAAATACATAATATTTTAAACAATGAAGTGTAATCACAGATGGTAAAATTAATCAGCCTCACCTTGAGCATCTTTTCAAAACATTTAAGCAGAGTTCTTAAAACAATCCTTAACTGTTCGATTTACCAAATGGCTTTAATCTTTTCACTTTACATTTCAAATCACTTTCTGATCCCTCACCTCCTAGTTCTGAAAAGATCTTCAGTAAATTTCTCAGTCAGTTTTAGAACGGATTCAAGGGACTTCCTATCTATTGGAACTAGAGCTTTCGGTTAGAAATGCCAGAAGAATCTAGATTATCTCCATTCTGTTGCCCGCAGAACTATAAATACCACCTCTGCCTTGCCATGGGAAGAAATCAATCATTTGACTCTTATGGGTTCAAGGGACTTTGGTATCATTTAGTATTTTTCCTACCAAAAAGAAAAAGAACAGTGCACATCCTTAAAAAATACTATGTTCATGTCTTTATATTAGCAATCCTCCCTGGATTCCAGGTATAGTCATACGTAAATGTACAGCTGACTACCAAAGGGAAATAAACCCTGTTTCCCTAAGCACCTGGGAAATAAGGAACCTCCTGGTATAGAGTCAGTAACACAGGTGCAGTGGCCCTATTCTCCTGGCTTCAGGGTTTGTATATGAAATCTCCTAAAATACAAGTGGTCTCTGTCCTCTGAGAGTTCCTGCTGCAGACGGACATGGTGGCTTCATCCACCCCCTAGACCCTTGGAGGGCTTGGGTAGGATGGGAGTCCCGGAATCAAGCCTGCCCAGTGATCTGGGGCAGGTCACACTACATCTTTCCTGCACTGAGCATAAGTACGAGGGCAACCCTCAACTGCTTATGGACTAGTGCCGAGACTTCAGATGGGTAAACTCGGGGCTGCAAATGAAGGTGGGTGCCACATTCATTAGTAGAAAATTCATAGCATGTGAATGGGAAAGTGGGTTGGAACTGCCTCTACCTTGCTCCTCAGGATAGGTGCCTTAGGACAGTGTTCCACATGAGGCCTAGAAACAAGGTCCTTCTGGTACTTCAATAGAGAAAGTTCTTTGAATAGTGTTTGAGAGAGGCCAAGAAACCCATACCCCAGTTTTATGAAAATAGGTCTCTGCTGGAGTCTAGGGATGTATCCAAACGTGCTATAGCATCCAGTGGGGGAGAAAGGTTGCCCAAAAGGTTGCCAGATCATTTGGTATTTTGGAGATGAGCTCTCTCTATATTGCAGAGGGAGAAATGGCAAGTAGATAATGAAGTGAGATAATCAAACAGGGAAGAAACTAACAAGTGGATCTGTTGTCTCTTGAAGATCCCCCAAAGATGGTAGCGTTCTTCTCTCTGGAAGCAATGATCAGAAGAATTTGCTCATTCTCTCAGTAAGACCTGAGTGGGCTGAATGTCATATCACTGGATCAGCAAAACTGAAAATGAGTGTATATAGGAAGAATGCTAAGCAGAGATGTGGCATACCCAGCTGCACTGGAGGATTTTTAGGCGAAGGGCATAAAGACCTTGAGGGTACAGCCTTATTCTAAAACACTTTTGCATACTTTTTTCTCATGGGGAGCAAACAGCCAGACAGAAATGGAATTATTATTTTACTAATAACAGAGGACAGTACTACCTTCGGAGCAAATAGGGCTGAAAGTCATGCATTACTCAACGAGGTCATTGGAATCATATCATTTCATTTAGTCAGCAAACATTTATTACACAGCCAGAATTAGTCAAAATAAATTAATTCATAAAGAATTCCAATCCTTTTCCTTGAGGATCTACAACCTAATTAGAAAGATGGAAGGACAAGAGAAACATAGGAAACAGCAAAAGCCAATGTGTGCTTTTATATGCAGAATAAGAAAGAATCACCCCAAAGCATAGGGTTTTAGAGCTAAGAGACTGAGATTTTCTATCTCTACCCATTTGCAAGAGGTGAGGAAGTTCAGGTCAAGTCCTACAGAGATAAGGCTAATTCTCCGACTTCGACTTCGCAGGGAGAGGCCTTCCCCTCTGCACAAATGCAGCCATGCAGAACAGTAGGCAGGACAAGGAGTTTCCATCAGGGAAACCTTAGTGGGGGAGGTACAAAGGGAGCCAGGTTTGGGAGCAAGTCTGGGAACAAAACTGAACTCAATTGGTGGAGAAGAGGTAGAAGACATTTCAAAGTTGGGACATTGGATGGGCAGTTCAAGAAGCCAGCCTGGGCAAGCTGTGTAGCCAGGAACTCAGAACGCCAGCAGAACATTCCCCTGTGCTCCCTAAGCTGCCTCCTTTGAAAGCCCAAGAACAATTTTTTGTTTTAGTCCCTTTTCCAACTTTAACTAGGATATATTCTTTATAGCCTAAGACTCCAAACTCATATTATTTATTTTTGTCAGCTTTCATTTCTATCTTATTCTTCTTCCAGGCAGGGATTTAGTGGATTAAGATAGAATCAACTCCTGGGATCCATAAGAACACCTGAAGGCCTCCATGTCATTTCTGAAAACGATAGAATCCTCCAACCTGACTTGGGGAGAATAAACATTGAAAACTAAGGAGTTATAATATGCTATTCATTTAAGAATGGCTTTTTAAACCACAAATTGCAAATTCAAGATGCAGAATATTTTCTCTCAGCCAGGGAGTGAGAGTTTTAACGTTTATTAATTTTTTGAGAGAGAGAGAGAGAACAAGCAGGGGAGGGGCAGAGAGAAAGGGAGACACAGAATTTGAAGCAGGCTCCAGGCTCTGAGCTGTCAGTACAGAGTCTAATATGGGGCTCGAACCCACAAGCCATGAGGTCATGACCTGAGCTGAAGCTGGACGTTCAACATGAAGGACAAAACTAACGCCATGACAGGCTTCAAATAAGCCTCAGAAACTAGAAGGCCTAAGTTACTGCTTTCCCAGGGGTGACTCAGCAGCGGCAGAAAGAAAAAATGGCCCACACCCACCTACTGCCCCAGCGAGTACCACCCCTAGCCCGGGCCAATCATAAGACGCCAGAAAGGTACCTGATATTCACGCTACCTTTTAGGCCCGCTTAGTTTTACATTAGCCAATCACCCTGCGTTGCACCAACCTCTGCTGATGCACTGCCCAATCATTTTGTAACCTCAGCCCCTCACTCCACCCTTCACCCCATCCCTCTCCCCCAGCTATAATAAAAGTCCTGCTCGGCTGGTGATCTGGGCTCTCAGCACGGATCCACTGCATTGGTGAGGTCTGAGAGACCAAGCTCAAGCCCGAATAAATGCTCTTTGCTTTTGCATAAGTGATTTGGACTCCCTGGTGGTCTTGGGTTTGGGGGACCCCCTAATCTGGGCATAACACAGCAGATGGAGCCACCCAAGTGCCCTGGGAGTGAGAGTTTTTATAAGGGAATGCAGAGAATGTTGACCTCTGTATGGGAAGTGGGGGCCAGCCAAGGTGAGGTGAGGGGAGTTGGGTGAAACATGTGAGACACCCCACTGAAAAGTGGAGCTAGTGTACTGGGCAGAAAGGTTTGGGAAGAACGCTACTGATTCTCTAACCAAGTAAGTCTGGAGTTTTATAATGCACATGAACATATTAAATGTTCGTAGAGCTTCTGGGATAAAGAAAACAGCTTGATTTTGTCTAAGCCCACGTTTCCAAACTTACTTGGCCACAGACTCTTCCTTGTGTCAGTGGAACCAGGGCCCGGCAAATGACATCCTGGGAAGCACAGCTGGAGAAATCAGGACGAAACCCCAGGAATGGGTGGCAGCGTCCTCATCTCAGCTGACTCAGGGGACTCACCCAGAGCCCCGGATTGTTAGCAGCACAGTTGAGGTACCTGTAGGCTGTTGTTTCTGTAGAAGTCAGTGTCTCAGGCTGGGGAAATACATTTCTCAAGTTCAGCTCTTTCCCTGAGTCTTTTACTCAGGAAAAAAGTAAACAAGGGTTAGACTTAGGACTACTACTTTCTTCCAAAGTCTTAAGTAACTCTTTCATTCCCAAATGTTTTTAAATCATTTTTTTAAAAGCCTGGGTTTAGGTGTGGTTCTTTCTGTGCTAAGAGACCAAACAAAATAAGAAAATTAAAAATGTAAAACTACCATGAGATAGCTTGCCTGGATTTACCCTGGATTTAGAAGGCCATGGTAGGTGGTTTGAATAGGACAGAAAAGCCCACCAGAAGAAAATGGAAGCAAACTCCACTCTTGAAGGAAATCAATCCCTTACCTAATTTGAAATTCTAGTACCTTCCATCATACTTTCTTGGCTGAAGATTAATTCTCAGAATTCATTAGAGTCATCACATTAAACACAGGTTGTTGCAGCCATTTGCTGTGATCTCCCAGCCTAGCTTCTGCCAGAAACAGGCCAAAAAGGAGTCATTTCTTGGCAAGAAACAAGGTTGGGCTTCCATGTTGCAGTCTAGAACTGGTGGGGGTCCATGTTCTTTCCATTCCCAAATGATATCACTGTCGAGACACAGCTGCCTTGTCACTGTAAACTGCCATTTCATAACCAAAAAATCAGATGCGTGCAGGAGGAAGCTATTTATCAATAGTCACGGGCAGATGTTTATATGAATAAAACACACTTGATAAAGAGCAGCTGAAAAGTCAAAAACAAAAAATACTGGTGAACTGAGTGAGAGAAGCAGGAGGGGAAGCAATCCTATTCCATGCAAAACTGGATCAAAACTTGGGATTTACGTCTCTGCTCATTTCCTTTTTAATATTCTGTCTTTTATACTTTCTACTCTTTTCCTGTGGGTTTAGATTGTGAAGTGTTTGCACTGGTACACAATATCTGAACAGTTCTGATCTGAGCTCACATTTCCCTGCCTCGTGATGCATCTTGCTGCCCTGCAGTTCCTATCATCGTCAGACAGAAGCCTGAGTGACAAAGAGTCCTCTGCATCAAAAGGAGAAAATCCTCCAGGGGATATACTAATTATAGGTTAAATATTGGAGTCCGTGGTGCTCTGTCTTGGGAGGAAATTTCCATCCTGGAAGACAGGACTATGACAAACACAGGCATTTTCCCAAGATGACTAATGCCTCAAAAGAAGGCAGGCTGAGAAACTTGACAATGCATATGTTATTTTAGTGAAACATCACCTCTCCGTTTGATGGAGTATTTAATTGCACTTCAGTTTTCATGAAGTTGACAAATATTGCATGTGGTGGGGTTTTAAAGTCTTGCTGGAAGGCTGGACTTGCAATGTTAACTTCACACCTAGGATGAGAAAGTGGGATCCTAACCGGAAACATACAGGTGAGAACCAGAAGTGCCTTCGCTTTAGTTAGCAAAGGAGGTGTGTGGTTATCAATCAGAAACAGTATTCGCTAAAAGGAAAACTGCCCTGAGAATATAGGACAGAGGGGTTTAGAACAGGAAGCCCAATGTCCTTTTGAAAGGGGTAATGGGCACAGATTCTGTGTGGCAAAGTCAGAGAAAGACTACAGGGCTACAGGACAATAGGGCAGCTGCCATCTTGCCTGAAATACTGGGGCAAGGAGAACCCTGATGCAGGCTTAGAAAATCAGCAAGTTAGCCCAAGCTTAAGACAGAGCCAACAGCACCAAAGGTCCAGGGTGAGCTCAGGGGAGCCCAACAAGGAAAACAGAAAGGGAAAAACATTGCATTTCCTCGAATCTGAGGCTGGAGACAGAGAAGAAACAACTTTTCTCACCCAGAGAAAACTCAAAGGTGAAGAAGGCAACTAGAGGAAAAGCATAGGGTGGTTGGAAGTCAAAAGATCAAATCTAAGGTGGATAGAGACAGGATCTTCCTCCAGAGTTAAGGAACTAGGGCAGCTAGAGAGAGACCCATGCAAAAACAGGGCCCAGGACCGGAGGACCTACGGCAGAGCTGCAGTGTGAAAGCACCATAACAGACCAGAGCTGCAGCCTATGTGACATCTGCACACAAGTCCTCTTCACTTCACCCTCACGTCTCTGATCCCATGATCAACAGTAAATAATTAGGAAAAACCCAGACTAACTGGCCATGTTCTTAAGGAAGATGATGTGGTAACAAAAATTCTAGATTCTCAAGTACTGTTTGTCTGGGAGACTTGCTGGGGGCCACAGCTGGGAGGGACCAAGGGAAGAGAATATACCATGGACAATGGGCAGAATTCATTTGGGAGGAGGAAAAAGGAGTAAAAGTGCCAAGCAAAGAGGTGAAGTGAGGAGAAGGACCAAGTGGAACCAGGCCAGAGCCAAGGACCAAGTCTAGATGGGGCTCAGGGGACACAATGGAATGTGTGGTGGCAGGGGTGGCGGTTTTATTATGATCATTATTGGCACTTCCTTCTTCAGTTTAATCTGTACTTTTGAAGTATTATATGGCTGCTGCAAAAGACCAGGGATGTGTATGGCCTCCACTGGACATGCCAGAGCCAAGAAAGATCCCCAAACTTGTGTCCTACAGTTAAGGCAATCTTAAGGACTGTAACCAGTGGCCCCAAGTGACCACCTTCTTGCTCCTGTATTTTGCTTTTTTCTTCCTTGGTTGGGAAAGTGCTTTGCAAGTAAATATTTTTCCAGGCACCTCCAGCCATGTAGCTCAGTTAGGGCACCTGAAAAAAAATGAGCCATTACATCACTGCCCAGCTCAGTGACTTGCTTACTGGACTGTTCATCTGTGTTCACTTCCCACCATCTGATTCAAGGGGCTGGGAAAGGCATGATCTCTGGGTGATGGGAATCCCGGGACACTTCCACCTCTCAGGCTGCAGCGCTGCTGGTTCTTAGGGAGCATTCGCTGCTCCTGCAGGTGCTGCCTGAGTCTCCCCCACTCAGCCACGCCACTGCCTTCACGCCTCTGTGAGGGGCTGGAGTTGGCCACAGGTCAGCCCTAGACTCAGCCAGCAAACCAGGCACAGGCCTTTGTTACCTTTAAAGGTCTTTGCTTCCAGTGAAAATTCAGGAAATATTTGCTTGAAGCACCCCAGAAAGATGAGGAGTAGTCAAAGAGGGAAGTGATGACTGAACTCAGAAGGAAATAGTTATGGAAAATGTGGGCGAGTCAGGGCAAAATAATCTAGATGGTGGCAAGTCCACTGAAAAGAGATATTAGGGGCGCCTGGGAGGCTCAGTTTGCTAAGTGTCTGATTCCTGACTTCAGCTCAGGTCATAATCTCCTGGTTCGTGAGTTTGAGACCCATGTCAGGCTCCATCCTGACCACGTGGAGCCTGCTTGGGATTTTCCCTCCCTCCCTCCCTCCCTCCCTCTTTCTCTCTCTCTCTCTGTCTCTCTCTCTCTCTCTCTGTCTCTCTCTCTCTCTATATATATATACATATATATACATATATATACATATATATTCATATAGCATATGATACATAGTTATATATTATATTACCAATCTTAAATATTTAAAACAGTATGTTGACTTATTTAAGTAACAATGCGCTTTAATCTCCAAATCCATTATTCTCCCAAGTGTAACACATGTACTCACTCATTTAAAAAAATGTTTGGTGCCTAGTATTGTAGCAGTATCATATAAATAGGTTAAAAGCCAGAGGTCAAATTTAACTCTATTTCTTATATATATGTGTTAATATGCAAGTTAATCAAATTTTCTGGGCCTCAGGGTCTTCATATGAAGGGGTGATAAGGTCACTGTTGGGAGTAAATGAGATAATCCATGTATGGTGCCTGGCACATAGTGAACATTCAATAAATGCCAGCTACATGGGCGAGCCACTGTAGTAGGTGCGGGGGATACACTAAGTCCACTTAGGGAAGACAGCCATGGCAACCCAATTCCAGGCAGGATGAGTGCTATAAAAATAAATGTTAATGTGCAATGGCTCCTTGAGTTAGGCATAAATAATACATAAATTAGCTACTTTTTCTCAATGCAATTCCTACAACCGTGAAAAAAAAAATCTTGTTTGACAGATGCCCTAATCAGAACTTAACAAACTTTTGGGGGAAGTGGAGGACTTTGAGGGGCTAACAATTCAGCAAAATCAAAGAACTCTGGCATTTTCAAGTTCAAGCCCTTAGGCACTCCTGTTTTTGAATGACTGGTTAATTTCTTTGATTCAAAAATCAATTTCCATTTTGACAAACAGTTATGGTCTGCTTCTAGTCCAGCCTTAAGTGCTGGGGGATATATGATTCTAATCCTTCCCTTGATCCTATTTGCTGCCCTGCCCAAATTAAATCCATAATTCCCATTTGCACGCATTTTTTCCTTACAAGAGGAAGCAATAGACAGTACCCAGCCATCCCGTATAAGAAATGCACGACCAGTTCTATAGTGCATGAGTATTACAAGCTCAGGCCTACCTAGGAATAGAGTGGGAGCTAGGAGAGTGTAAAACAAACAAAACATATTATAAACCTCCATAAGAAACTTATCTTCCAAGGTAATACCAAACTTACACATATGAACCATTTAGTAAACCCAGTGGGACTGAATTTACTGATTTATTCAAATACTTATTAGGTATTTAGTGGGAATGGTGCTCCACCAAGTGCTCATGGGGAAAAGATGTCTTGAGTGAGAGATTAGCCTACATGGGATTTATAAACAGGTAGTAAAATAGACATAACCATAAATAATAATAATAATTGAAGGCCAAGAAGTGTAAGTACTAGAATAGTTCAGGCCAAGTAAATAATAGTAGTTAGAAGAACAAGTGTTTCATGTGAGAAATGACACTTGGGACTTAAAATACAAAAGGGATGCTGACAGGAAATGCAGGAGAGGGGCATTCCAAGTGGAGGGTACAGTAGGAATAGAAGCCCACTGGTAAAATGTGTGGCCCATAAGAGAACAGAGCAGAACAGAACAATGCAGTTGTAATAGAGACAGGGCTGAGAATCTGGCCAGGACCATCTTATCTAGAACCCAGAAGGCCATGTTAGTAAACTTAGGTTTTCTTTCTTAGCTACACTGAAATGGTTTGAGCAGGGAGATAACACAATTAGATCTTTGCTTCAAAAAACGGACAGGCACCACATTACAGAGTAAATCAGAAGGAGGGAAGGGGGGAATCCCTTTACAAAGCATACAGTCTGAATTAAGGAAATGGGAAAGGAAATTTGATGGCTGTAGCTGGGAAACTTGAAGACAAGTCAGGACTAAATAAAGATAAAAGAAGGGATGCCTGGGTGGCTCTATCAGTTAGAGTCAGACTCTTGATTTTGGCTCAGGTCATGATCTCACAGTTTGTAAGATTGAGCCTTAAGCCTCGTGTTGAGCTCCACGCTGAGCATAGAGCCTGCTTAGGATTCTCTCTGCTCCCCTCCTCCCGTCACTCTCTCTCAAAAATAAATAAACTTAAACAAGAAGAGGAAGAAGAGGCCACTGGTGGAATCTTTGGCCAACTTAGATTGAAATTTGCAGGATATACCTGTAGCCAAACCTTGGCAAACACATTAGCAATTCAATGGTCTCCTTTTACTTTTCATTCACCCTCTTTGTTCAAACTGTCATCGATGGCCACAGTTGACCTGCCTCACCTTCTTGAAACATTTTCTTTCTGTGCTTGAAGTGATGCTACATCTATTCATCATTCTTTTACTTCTCTGACCACTCTGCTTGTTTATTTTCACTACCAGGTAGAACAAGATGACAAAAGAGAGGGGACAGGGTATGCAAAGACATGAAGGAGATGAAATAAAATTACAGTATTTATGCTCACAGGCTTGGAATCTGCTGAACAAACAGACTTTGCCCTGCAGCTCAAATAAGCTGAATTAGATAATATGGAGAGATTTTGCATCCTTTGGAGATGGATATCTCTATTCTTAGAAATGCACAATCTCAAACCAAGCTGCAGATTCTGCTAAAAATAAGTGGGCTTGACTACTATATGCACGTCTGGCACTAAGTGAAAATTAAAAGTGTAAGAAAACCAGCAAAAGCTATTACATAAAATGTACAGTTGATTAATGAGTTTTATCACAGCTTTAATATAATTCATATACCATACAGTTCACACTTCTGAAGTATACAATTCAAAAAGTTTTAGTATATTCACAGTTATATCATCATCATCAAATCAATTTTCTGAATATTTTGATCACCTTCAAAAGAAACCCCATATCCATTAGTCACTCCCCATTTTTCCTCAACCTCCTCAGTCCCAGAACTACCAGTCTGTTTCTATGGATTTGTCTGATTTGGGCATTTCCTGTTACATATGTGGTGTTTGCTGACTGGCTTCATTCATTCAGCATAATGCTTTCAAAGTTCATCCATGCTGTAGCACATCAGTACTGCATCCTTTTTACTGCTAAATAATGTTCCATTATATGCATATACCACATTTTGCTATCCATTCATCAGTTGATGGACATTTGGGTGAATTCTACTTTTAAGCTATTATGAACAATGCTGCTATGAACATTTGTATATAACTTTTTTTTTTAAATTTATTTATTTTGAGAGAGAACATGAGCAGGGAGAAATGGCAGACACAGAAAGAGAATCCCAAGCAGGCTCTATGCTGTCAGTACAGAGCCTGACACAGGGCTCAGTCTCACAAACTGTGAAATCATGACCTGAGATGAGATGAAGAGTTGGACAGTTAACCAACTGAACCACCCAGGCACCCCTGTAAACAAGATTTATTTGTTTGGTTGTTTGGGTTTTCTTGGCTTTAACCCAGAATCAGGAAATGTATACAAGTTTTTATGTGGACGCATATTTTCATTTCTCCTGGATATGTATTGCTGGATCATATGGAAATTTTATGTCTGACCTTTTGAAGAAATACAAGACTATTTTCTAAAGTGGCTGCATCATTTTACATTCCCACCACCAGTGTATACAATTGATTTTTAAAACTTTACTTTGTTAGACAAATAATTTAAAGCATCCTACAACACTTGTTTAAGGTATATGCAATAAGACAAGATAAAAAATAATTATTAGCAGAAGAGAAAAATGAAACAAAGAGGGAAAAGAGGGAATGAGGGAACAAAAGTAGAAATTAGAGTACCAAATAAATTACTTTGTAGTGGCCATAAATCTGGCTCTGAGATCTGTAGCAGCCAATGTGAAAGGGAAAATGCAGTCTGCTCTATATTTCTTAAAATCCATGATATAGAAACAGACTAGCTGCCTGTAGAACTATGACTATATGATGATGATGATGACTGGCAAGGAACTAGAAATAAAATTTTCATGGGTTTTCATAGAAATGACTCTATATAAGGTAATGAATACTATTTCCCTCCAATAAACATGGCCATGAGTTTCAGAGTTGTTTCTTATCTTCAGTCCCAACTGATATTGTCTATTGTCTATCAAAGAGTTATATAGTAAAAAAAAAAAAAAAAAACCCTCCCTGGGTGACCAATACAAGGAGGCACAAAGCTCTCTAATCTCAAACCAGAGCTAAATCGATCAGTTACTTGGTAAATTTTTATAATCAGGTCCCCTGACTCTTAAAATGCTGAAAGCAGATGCTGGCATCCATCAAGGAAAGAAAGGCAGGGGGGCAAGCTGGCATGTACAACTGACCATTTGAACTACATGGGTCCATTTACATATGAATTTTTTCAATAAATGCAGTATAATACTGTAAATGCATTTTCTCTTTATATTTTACCATTTTCTCTAGCTTACTTTACTGTCAGAGTACAGTTTATAATACATATAATACACAACATGAGTTAATCAACTCTTTTTGTTAATAGCAAGGCTGCTAGTCAACCATAGGCTATTAGTAAAGTTTTGGGGTATCAAAAGTTACACACAGATTTTCAACTGTGTGAGGGGTTAGTGTCTCCAACCACTACATTGTTCAAAAGTAAACTGAACTATTCATTGCAAAGAACAGAAAGAAAACTGCTGAAAAATTTAGCTCATAGATGAAAAGCAACTCAACGGAGGGAGCAATTTAATCCCACAGGTGGGGTTTGGGAGAGAGCAAGAAGAGAACTGAAGCATCGCACAAATGGGAATGGAAACAGTAAGACTGTTAAATTTGTTTTGTAAATAATGACAATATTGGTTCCACCTAAAATTTCAGGCCATAGTACATGGTAGAGGAAGATGAGACTGAAAGGAAAAATCATGGCCAAGAGTTCCAATTATCTGGCTGGTATTGTGTCTGCCCACATTTAGCACCCTCCCCTTGATGTGTGTTTTTTTGGTAAAGATTTACATAGACTGCACACTGGCTGATTGCCAATTATGTGAATATTATTGATGGTATAAAATCAAATTGGGGGAAATAAACTAGACCAAGTTTTCATTAACACCCTAACCACTACTGAAAAGCCTGGAGATGACACAAAAACAGACACTCAGACCAACGGAACAGAATACAGAACCCAGAAATGGACCCACAAACGTATGGTCAACTAATCTTTAACAAAGGCGGAAAGAATATCCAATGGAATAAAGACAGTCTCTTAGCAAACGGTACTGGGAAAACTGGACAGCAACATGCAGAAGAATGAACCTGGACCACTTTCTTACACCATACACAAAAATAAACTCAAAATGGATGAAAGACCTAAATGTAAGACAGGAAGCCATCAAAATCCTACAGAAGAAAGCAGGCAAAAACCTCTTTGACCTTGGCTGCAGCAACTTCTTACTCACCATGTCCCTGGAGGCAAGGGAAACAAAAGCAAACATGAACTATTGGGACCTCATCAAAATAAAAAGCTTCTGCACAGCAAAGGAAATAGCCAGGAAAACTAAAAGGCAACTGATGGAATGGGAGAAGATATTTACAAATGACATATGAGATAAAGGGTTAGTATCCAAAATTATAAAGAAGTTATCAAACTCAACACCCAAAAACAAATGTCCAGTGAAGAAATGGGCAAAAGACATGAATAGACACTTCTCCAAAGAAAACATCCAGAGCCAACTGACACATGAACAAATGCTCAACGTCACTCATTATCAGGGAAATACAAATCAAAACCACAATGAGATACCACCTCACACCTGTCAGAATGGCTAACATTAACAACTCAGGCAACAACAGATGTTGGCAAGGATGCAAAGAAAGAGGATCTTTTTTGCACTGCTGGTGGGAATGCAAACTGGAGCAGCATGCAAACCACAGGATGGAGGTTTCTCAAAAAATTAAAAATAGAACTACCCTAAGACTCAGCAATTGTACTACTAGATATTTATCCAATACAGGTTTGCTGTTTCAAAGGAGCACATGCACCTCAATGTTTATAGCAGCACTATCAACAATAGCCAAAGTAGGTATAAAGAACCCAAATGTCTGTCAATGGATGAATGGATAAAGAAGATGTGGTATATATACAATGGAGTATTACTTAGCAATCAAAAAGAATGAAATCTTGCCATTTGCAACTATGTGGATAAAACTAGAGGGTATTATGCTAAGTGAAATTAGTCAGAGGAAGACAAATATTATATGACTTCACTCATATGAGAAATTTTACAAAACAGATGAAAATAAGGGAAGGGAAGCAAAAATAATATAAAAACAGGGAGGGGAATTAACTATAGAGAACAAACAGGGTTGTGGAGGGGGTATGGGAGGGGTATGCTGGAGGGGTTGTGGGAGCGGGTATGGGCTAAATGGGTAAGGGGCATTAAGGAATGTACTCCTGAAATCACTGTTGCACTGTATGTTAACTAATTTGGATGTAAAATAAATTATATTAAAAAAAGAGTACACTAAATGTGTTGGAAAAAGGAAGAAAAGCCTGGAGAAAATATTGTCAGATAATAAGTAGCTGTAAATGTCATGCAAATCAGGATTTTGCATGGATACTGGCAGCCTTGTTTATGTTCCTGAGGACACAAACCATCACCATGCCTGTCACCTGCCATCCTTCTGCCCAATTTCTCAGGAAAAAAAAAAAAAAAGGGCAATGAACTGCAAGACCTCAATGACTGCTTCTGTCGCATTTTGGAGGCACTTCTGTTGCACTTCCTGAGGAAGTGGCCACCCAAGGAAGCCAGTTAGTGCTGAGCCTCTGGGCTTTTAAGGCCAAGAAACGAAGACTTCACCCCCTGGGGACGTCAATCCAGTGCTTTGTTCAAGCACTAAATTTTTGAAAGATAAAATATTTTTCTTTTTTAGGCAAGGGAATGAGTAAAGACACCAACTGCCAAAGAGAGCCTGGGGAGTCCTTAACACTCTTCCACTAACATGAAGGAGCAGAATAGCTCCATCTATTACATCAAAGCCTCATCAGAGACCCTAATCCTTTCTGAAAGGAACTCTCAGGCAGCCAAGCCTTTAATTTGCTGAATAATCGCCCTCTGATTAACCCTTGCAAAGCAAAGTACAGACGTTGCAGGCACCAAATGTTCCCAGGGGGTGAAAAAGAAAGGGGGCGGGGGCTGTGATGGCTCCTACTCCCACCGTTAGTGAACTAACTCTACGCATAGGTTTCTAAATGGTTAGTTTTCTGTTTTCCTTTTTCATTTCCCTGTTCACTCTCTCTCTCCTGGAAATATGCCACTTCCATGCTCTGGGACTTACCGTGTGTCCTGGGCTTTAAGCCACTGTAACTCAGTGACATGCATAGATAAGTGATGTGGAATGACTTGTGTTGCTACTCATAGTACTAAATCAGTGACATGAAAGGCTCTTTCAATACCATTTACCCACCACATCACTCTAGGACAAGCCACTTGTGCTCTGTGAAAAAGGACAGACAGAAAAGAGAGACAGAGGAGGAAAGAAAGAGACACAGAAAGAGAGAGAGACATAGAATGATAGAAAGGGAAAGAATAGAATAGAAAAGACAAAAGAAAAGAACAGGACTAGGACCCCACAAGTAGAGGAAAGGGTAAAGAAAAAAGGAAGAGAAGCAATAATGTCAGATCAGGCATTTCCCTTATCTGTTCTAATTAAATAGATGTCTAGTGTTTAAAAAAAAAAAAAAAGGTGTATAGGGGCACATGGGTGGCTCAGTCAGTTGAGCGTCTGACTTCGGCTCAGGTCATGATCTCACGGTTTGCGAGTTCCAGCCCCAAATCAAGCTTGCTGCTGTCACCACAGAGCCCACTTCAGATCCTCTGTACCCTTCTCTCTCTGCCCCTCCCCCGCTCACACTTTCTCTCTCAAAAATAAATAAACATTAAAAAAAAAAAAGGTAGAGAATCCTTTCTGTGGGATCCTATTGCTGGAGGAAGACAACTATACACTATGTTACCAAGGGTCAGGTAACAGGTTACATAGGTCGTGGGTTTCATGCTAATGTACATTTATAAATCACATACATATTGGACTTCCTGCTCATTATATCAGATAATGAGATGAATGACTGAATGTATGACAAAGTGGTCAATTATCATGTGGAGGATATAAATTCCATTGTGCTGAGGACATTTATCTCTGTATTGACCTGGCTCTAAAAGCAAGGATCATAAATTACAAGCCTTCAATAACTGCATGATAAATATTCTAATAAGAAAATGCCACCAAGTCCTGTTTCCCCAATAAATTTCCATATGGCTTCAGTTAAAGAAGTAAAATGCAGAGAATGTTCTAATTTTTATTTTATTATCAAAAATTATATGTAGAATGAAGACTATACAGAAGAGTCTATCTACCCCAAACAGTAATGTGCTAGAGGCAGCACACATGAGATTCTCTAGATATTGTTACATTTTCAGGAATTTTGTGAACTGATTGATGTTACATTGGTAGCCTGAAATTGGCCATAATGGGGAAGTATTTTATACCATGGAAATCAGTAAATGATATGAATCAGCCCCCTAGCCCTACCCAGCCAGTTGTTAAATATCACTGCTCATGAACTAGAGATCCTGGGGAAAACTGCCCAATAATTCAAAAGTACTGTGATATGGGTAAAGACCCCACCTTACCACGTTTTCCCTCTAATTCTTTTTTTTTCCTTATTTCTTGCCTTCTGTTGGAGAAACGTTATCTGTAGACCATTTTATCCTTTTGTTGGCTTAGAAACTAGACATTGTTTTTCTATAATTTTAGTCATAATCCTACATGGTTAAAATATTTGCTTAACCATAAGCTTTCCAGTAGCTCTATCCTCTTTTTGAGCACAAGAATCTATGGTTGCCTTATCCAGGAACTGAACACCACCATCCCCCCTGAATTTTATGACTGTTTAGATTTATTTCACCCCAAATCATTTGCCTTCTTATAGTTAACAGTTACTTATTTTACACTTTCAGAATATTCTATGAAAGTATTTCATTTCAAATGAACTTACGCTTCATTGGTTATGGCAGCGAGTTGCCTTTGTTAGCCTTAGAGTCCGTGTGTTTTGACATGTCGGTTGGCAGGCTCACTTTGAGGAGGAGGAAGAGGAGAATTTTTCCCTTTCCCTCTCACTTTCTCTCTGTGCTTACTCTCTTAGTGTAATGACTTTGGGTTGTGTCTTCTGGGCTGCTTAGGTCTCTAGCCCAGAGCCAGTTTTTAGAATGGCATTTTGTGCTTCTATCCCATGGTTTTATTAAGTATATGAAAGAGCTCATCACTGTGGCAGAGGCCCAGCCATTTATTTATCCTACCATTCTCAGGCAGAAGCTGGACACGAGCCATAGTCCTCCTGAGTAATGGTCAGCACCTCCCTAGGTGTTGGAAAACAACACAGAGGAAATTGCTTCAGTCAGAGCACAGGATCATATGACCTCTCCTTATCCCATTCTTTTCCTCAGCTTCTTTTCGTCAGCCAACAAGAACTGCCCCACACACTGGCTTCAGGCAGGAGTCCAACTCTGGACACGGTCTTCCTTGGAGCCCTATTAGTCCTTTTATTCATAGGAGCCAAATCTCCAGCCATCACTGCTTGCTTTTTGTTTTTTTGAGAGACAAAGAGAGACAGTGCAAGCAGAGGAGGGTCAGAGAGAGAGGGAGACACAGAATCCGAAGCAGGCTCCAGACTCTGAGCTGTCAGCACAGAGCCTGATGTGGGGCTCGAACCCATGAACCATGAGATCATGACCTGAGCTGAAGCCGGACGCTTAACCGACTGAGCCACCCAGGCACCCCATCATTGCTTGCTTCTAATTCAGCAGATTTATGACTTCAGCTTAGCCAAGCATTTTGTGTTTTCATTCCATTCTGATCTGTCTCAGTATCTAGATTCCTTCCTTCCCTAGTATAATGTTTTTGAACTTTTTTACTTTAAAAACATTTTAGGGGCGCCTGGGTGGCTCAGTCGGTTAAGCCTCCGACTTCGGCTCAGGTCAGATCTCACGTTCGTGGGTTCAAGCCCCGCGTCAGGCTCTGTGCTAACAGCTAGCTCAGAGCCTGGAGACTGCTTCTGGTTCTGTGTCTCCTTCTCTCTCTGCCCCTCCCCCTCTCATACTCTGTCTCTCTCTGTATTAAAAATAAATAAAATATTTTAAAAAATATTAAAAAAAAATAAAAACGTTTTAATGTTTATTCATTTTTGAGAAAGAGAGACAGAGTGCAAGTGGGGGAGGGACAGAGAGAGAAGGAGACACAGAATCCAAAGCAGGCTCCAGGCTCTGAGCTGTCAGCACAGAGCCCTATGTGGGGCTCAAACTTACAAACTGTGAGATCCCTACCTGAAGTAAAGTCAGATTCTCAACTGATTGAGCCACTCAGGCACCTCTGGCCTTTCCATTTTATGTGAGGCCGTCATTGTTACATTTTTGGAAAAGCATAAAATTAAAGATCCCCTTTGACAGATATTCTTGCCTGGAAACATCTAAAGGCAAAAATCCTTCAAATTCAAAGTTATCCAGTAATTTCTTCTGCTTTCCACAATCCTAAATTGTTTTCCTTCGGTAATTAATATCTATGGGTGTGAAGAATGCATTAATAATGTATACGGCCAAGACTGACAGCTATGAGATGTGCCCTTGCTCTTATTTTATAGAGGAATTAAAGTCTAGGTCATAGGTGTCAAACTCCCCCACATCTTAATTCTCACCCCTCACACCTGCATATTCCCCTAAGGCAGCTTTGGCGTGGCAATGTTTACATCAGAAGGAAAATTGCCAGCTTGTAGACGGTCATGTCGCTGACCATGGTTCTGAAACATCATGAGCTATGAAGACCTAGGTCTTTTTTTTTTTTTAACTTTTTACTTGAGTGTAGTTGACACACAATATTACATTTTATTTTTTTTTAATAGTTTATTGTCAAATTGGTTTCCATATAACACCCAGTGCTCTTCCCCACAAGTGCCCTCCTCCATGACCACCACCTCTTTTCCCCCTCCCCCTCTTGGTTTGTTTTCAGTACTCAATAGTCTCTCAGATTTTGTGTCCCTCTCTCTCCCCAACTCTCTTTCCCCCTTCCCCTCCCCATAGTCCTCTATTAGGTTTCTCCTGTTCTCCTGTTAGACCTATAAGTGCAAACATATGGTATCTGTCTTTTTCTGCCTGACTTATTTCGCTTATCATGACACCCTCGAGGTCCATCCACTTTCCTACAAATGGCCATTATTTCATTCTTTCTCATTGCCATGTAATACTCCATTGTATATATATACCACATCTTCTTGATCCATTCATTAGGTCTTTATCTTAATCCTGGGTTCATAAATGGCTCCTCTTCAACCTTTTCCTGAAATTGTGAACTAGGTGAGAGAGTAGGCAGTGGTGGAAAACAGGACAAGTGGTATGGCAGGGGGAGACTGGTGGAGATGGGGGAATGGAACACAACAGGGATAAGCTGCCAGGGACGATTTGTTTTAACATCATTTTCATATATTCAAAGCAATCAAAAAAGAATCCATAGCTAAACATGTCTACATCATTCACTTTTAACAAACTTATCACATTTCTGATGGTGAAACTTTATTTCTGCTTTGGGTAAGTACATTGGGAGAGTGCATTTGACCACTTTTTTCACTTCACATTCTTTTCCTTAATATTATGTTTGCAGTTAGGAGAGATTTATAAAGACCATGAGTCCTAACATTCAATTTCTAACTCAAGTCCATCATATGCTGGGTATGCTCTACAATTTTTGGTTCTTCAAAAGGAACTGATGTTTACTGAGCTCCTGCCATGCGCTAGCAAATGTGCAAAGTATTGAAGATAAAAGCAAAAAAGATACATTCTCTGTTTCTGAATTAGACAGTGATGGCTGTACAACATAGTGAATGTGCTAAATGACACTGAATGGTTCCCTTTAAAATGATCAATATTTATGTGAATTTCACTTAAACATACACACACACACACACACACACACACACACACCCTGCAGCATCATGAGCTTGAGAACAGGTACTAAGTTATGATACAGACCTTGATACAAATCCTAGCTCTGTCAGTTTCTAGTTGTTAGACATAAGGATAGTCACTTACTTTCTAAGAGGTTCACTTTCCTAACCTGTCTCATATGGCAGAGGTCAGAATTCACTGAAATAATGCATGTAAAGTGGATTTCACTGTGTCTGACACATAGCAAGCTTTAAATAAATCTTACTGTTAATATTATCTGTACTCCTCACAGAGATAACCCCAAATTTATCCAACTACTTTTAACGCTCAGGTATCTTTTAGGCTATACTTGATTTGGTTGAATGTGGGCTTTCTTTGGCTAAATAAGTTTTGCCAAGAACAAAGATTTTCACATTAACAGAGAACTTGGTTATAATTAAAAAGAAAAGTGAATTCTAAGTCCACAAAGGTATATGCTATCTCTATACAGATATCCAGTTCAGGGTCACAGAAAATATCTCTAAGGGTTCATGATCCTCTATTCTGGACACAGACTCAGAATCCTTCTAATACAGCATTCTAGCAATCAGGTGGGTCAGTCTTGGGATAGGAGATGACAACAATTTGCCATCACTTTGTATATAGTTTATTTCTCTCAGACAGGCATATGACCAAGACATCTTAGCACAGAATATGTATCTGATTCCTGTAGTCCTCAATAAAGCCAGAAAATATTGATAATTACAGAAATATCCCTCTTTTACTATTGGGCAGTAGACTTGGGAAGAATTTAACATAAACCCTTAATATCTGAGACATATTTCTAAAAAAATAAAATGGAAGAAGGAAGGAAACAAGAAAGGAAGCAAATAAGAAAGAAAACACTACAGTCTTATGATATAATACTAATACTTGACTTTGTGATGATGTTCTACTGTAGTAAAATTTTTGGAGTGCCTGGGCAGCTCAGTCAGTGAAGCATCCAACTCTTGATTTCAGCTCAGGTTATGAACTCACGGTTTTGTGCTGCCAGCACAGAGTCTGCTTGGGATTCTCTCTCTCTCCCTTGTTCTCTGCCCCTCCCCCACTCATGCTGTCTCTCTCTCAAAATAAATAAATGAGCTTATAATTTTTTTTTACATTTGATCCTCACTGGTAGACAGGTGGACGTTGCTATCCTCACCTGCAGCTAAGGAAGCAGAGGCTTGGAGAGATTAAATGAGTTAAGGTCACATAACCACCAAGTCATGGACCGTATTAGTTTCGTAGGGCTGCTATAACAAGGTAACACAAACTGAGAAGCTTAACAAGAGACACTTATTGTCCCACAGCTCTGGAGGCTGGACATCTGAGATCAAGACTCAAGGCTGGTAGGGCAATGCTCCCTCAAAGGCACTAACAAAGGATCTATTCCAGGCCTCTCTCCTAGTTTTAGTTGTTTCCTGGTTTATAGCAGCATAACTCCAATATTCACAGGGCATTCTCTCTGTGTGCATATCTGTGTCCAAATTTCCCCTTTTTATAAAGACAACCAGTTATACTGTTTTAGGTGTCCACTCTACTCCAGCATCTCATTTTAACTAATACATCTCATTTTAATTAATTGCATCTGCAATGGCTCTTATTTCCAAATAAGGGCATATTCCAAGATATTGAGGGTTGGGACTTCTACATATGAAGTTTTAGGGGACACAATTCAAACCATAACATGGGTTGATCAAAGCCAAGCATTCTGTACAAGCATGAGGAACACTGCTTGAGCCTAAGGATTAAAGCTTTGGGCTTCTCTTCAAGGCAAAAATGACCATTATTTACTAAAATATAGCCTTTTAAGTAAAATTATTCTTTCAAAAACATTCAGTAGTCCTTCACATTAGAAATCAATTTTGGGATTCCCCCCCCAACTTATCAACTCGGTATGATACCTATGTCATGTATTTGATGAGGTTCCTTATTTCCTTAGGAGGTTCCAAACTGCAATACTAGAAGGTCAGCTAGAAACTGCACACACGTCCAAAAGGAGATGGAAGAACAAGAGAATCTATGATTACTCATTATATTTTATATCACTCTTATACATTTCAAATCAATTTAAAAAACCAAATCAGCCCTTTCCTCACTAGTGCCAACAGGCTATGTCTGTTATTTTTATCCCTGCCAGAAATCAGTGGCCTGTAAGAATGCAGTACTAGTGACATGAGCCTTCATTTCCATTTTTAATTAAAATTGTTACTGACCTAGAGCCATATTTCCTTCTGCACCAGAGCCTGTGGAAATTCCACCGTAGAAACCACAGTAGCCAGTAAGTGGAGGATCAGACAGGAAGCCAGGAATGTCGCACTGTACCAGAACATCACAACTCTTAAGAGAAGATCCAAGAGGGCACCTGGGTGGCTCAGTCAGTTGAGTGTCTGACTCTTGATTTTGGCTCAGGTCATGATCCTAAGGTCTTGGGATCAAGCCCCACATTGGGCTCCACATTGGGCACTCAGCCTGCTTGGGATTTTCTCTCTCTCTCTCTCTCTCTCTCTCTCTCTCTCTCTCTCTCTCTCTCCTCTCTCTCCTCTCCTCTCTCTCTCTCTCTCTCTCTCTCTCTCTCTCTCTTCCTCTGCCCTTCCCCCCGGCTTGTTTTCTCCCCACCTCTCAAAAATAAATAAATAAGCTTGAGAGAGAGAGAGAGAGAGAGAGAGAGAGTGAAAGAGAGAGGAAGGGAGGAAGAAGATCCAGGAAGGGTGTGAACCTGGCCCCTCCAAGCTCTCAGCTTGTCCTTACTTTCCCCATCCCTCCCAGGCCCTAGATCAGCCTCGGTGGAGATCAGACTGCCCCACCTCATGATCTACTTCTGTTGTGACTTATCACCCAATGGACACTATTGGCTCTCCTTCCTGACTCTCACCTTTTTTGATGATACCACTATGGAGTCTAAATATTTCTCACATTTGTTGAGCTCTCAGTCTGTATATCACTTAATTCTTGCAACATCCTATAAGGTAGCATGACTGCAGGCTGCAACTTGTCTGTACACTCCCCACACTACTGAAGGATATTGCTCTGGTACTACCCTGGGCCCAAGGCTGCCCTGTTAGAAGATTATATTCTTAGCTTCCTTTGTAGCTAGTTTGGCCACGTGATTGAGTTGTAGCAAATGAAAGGCTCCGTGAAATTGTCAAAGTTTTCTTAAAGTAAGCAAATTTTCATTTTTCTCTCCTTTCAGCTGGCTGTAATAAGTCGGTAACTGTTAGAGCTACAGCAGCTGTCCTGGCCCATGAGGTACCCTTGGAAATAGAAATCACATTTAATGGGGTGGCATGAGGGCAGGAGCCTAGATGGCTGCCAGGTGCCCTGCCAGATTAGTGGACCCTATGTGGCCTAACTCCCAGCTTATGTCATGTAAGAGAAAGACAAAAACCTACCCTATTAAAGCCATTGTAACTTGGGATTTTCTATCACAGCAGAATTGATCTTACTCCCAAATGGTTATTATATAAACAATAGTATTCCCATTTTACAGATTAGGAAACCAAGGCTCAGAAAGATGAAGTAATTTGTTCAAGGTCAAAAATGTAAGTGGAAATGTTAGAATACAACCTGACTTCAGGTCTAATGCTCTTAATCTCTCCAACATACACTCTCTAAAACAACTCTTTCCCATGCTGAAAATACTGGAATCCCCATGTTTAACTCGTCCTTTTCCTGTAGCACCTGTTTTCTCCCATCATTAGTTGCCAAGCATTGTGAATTCTGCCTCCCAGGGTCCAGCCATCCATTTCCTGTCCCACTGTTTCTTCCGCATAAAGAAACTTCTCGTTGGCTGATGGCAGAGACAGAGGCACTCACAATGGACAAGCTGTGCCCTGGGAGAGGTGTGGGAGGTAGGGCTGTTTGTGGAGCAAAGAAGTGAAGGTAAGTCTGCATTCCAGGCACTGCTTCTGTTTTGACCCCTGCTGAAGCACATTTTCTCAGGTTGAGTTTGAGGTGGTGGTAACAGTTGTTGAGAAGGGAGTGGAGAACTATGAGAACAACCTGAATTACAGGACACGTAGAGAATGGAGCCTGGCATGAGTAAGAGTTATTTGCCAAGTTCCACAGACACACATATAATTTAATCCTTACAGTAAATCTATGAGGCAGGTCGACTGCTCCAGCTTGACAAATGAGGACCAAAGGTCAGAGAGGTTAAATATCTTCCCCCAAGTTGCACAGCTAGCAGATGACACAGCCAAATGCTTTTCTTGATGAACCATGTGGCCCTCTGGGGAGAGGGGAGGTGAACAGACTATGGGCAGAGCCATGAGGCATGTCCCCACATCCCCTACCCCTGTCTCCCACACACCATGTGCATGGACACACAACACAGAGCTCACCATTACTTCTGTTCACTTCAACTGCACCTGCACTTTGATTTATATTATGAAATTCAAATTCAAATTTAAACAAATAAAAAAAGAAAGAAAAACCAGGATGGGGTAAACAGCACACCATCTAGGCTAACCCTAACTAAAAGTCACCTAACATAATGTGCCACAAGAACTAATGTGAACTCTAGGACATATGCTACAGGTTTGGTTTCTCACAAGATCCAAACCCAGCATTTGATGGGAAATAAATCAAATATGCTGCCTAGAATATGGATCATCCACTTTACTGTGCCTTTGGCTTCTTTTGGATGAGGCTAAAACCCTCACTGCTGAGGTTCCTATGATACGGGTATATTCCAGATAGATGTGGACACTGCGCCATGCTGCAAACCTCAAATGACAATGAGCCACTTCTTGGTTTACATCATGAGAAAAGCAGACTTTACTGCCTGAGTTTGTAAGCAGCGTCTAAGTGAGATCAAATCGGGCCCTTGATGCCTTTAGATGACTTATTAGGGAATCTAAATTAGACCCTCTTCAGGGAGACATACCCTTGAAACACAGCTTTATTTGTTCTTTTAATGAGGAGGAAAAAATCCAAATTTTTCAAAATGAAAATAAGTTGGGTTGCATTTATAAGTATATTGATCAGTATATGTTAAGAGGAGAGAGAAGAATTTGGGGGGTTTTAAATGAGAATTTTTTAAATTTTGAGCTTCTTCATGAGTTTTTAGTAATTCACTAATTCCCTGTAGCTCAAGAGATGCTAATTAATTCAAGAAGCCATAATAACTAATCATTGGCTAAATAAATCTAAAAGGGAGAGAGTCTGTCACTGGAGATACCACTGCTCATTTTAATTAATATTACCAATTTGTGAAGTAATGTAAATAAAAGTTATTGTATCCTTCTCCTCCAGGAAATATTAACCCTTTGCATGGCCACCTGAGAATCTAACAAGGCTTAAAAAGCCAAGTGTATTTGTGGAGCTTAATCAATTACTGAGTTAGGACACTTATCATTCCAAATGTGTTGTTCACAGACATTATAAGAACCGTGTGGAATTGAGCTCCCACAAAATGCAGGATGGCTGCCTCCAAGGAAATACAATCAATATCAAGGAAGCAACCACCTCAAAATGGTTCAGGCCTAGAGAAAAGCCAATGTTCCAGTTCCAAATTTCAATTTTTAAGGAATGAATTTATGCAAATACCCATTAGTTTTAGCAGTTTTGTAGCTCAGAGTGATCTCAACTTGTTAACATGCAGTACAACTGCTTGTAGCCATTTGAATGTCATTTGGAGGGAAAGGAAAGGCTGCCTCTACATTTCATGGCTAAATGGCAAGGCTCAGTCACAAAGCTCACCTTGGAAAAACACACCTGCATGCTTAGCCACTCAAGCTGGCCACCCCAAGAAAGCAGTGTGTGCAGACCATATAGTTCGAGCCTTCACTAAAGCCTTAGCTGAGCAGCCATGGTGCTCCTGGTAGATTTGTCCTGGTCTAAGAGAAATCCTTCTTTATTGTCTCACTAATCAGCTCAAGAGCCACTGATGATTAATTAAGTCCTAAAATTAATTCCTAATAAAATCCTGAAAGTTTTAAAGGCAAAATGAAAAAGGATAGTTCACAGATACCTATTGGCCAATAATTGACAAAGCGTTATAGTTTAGTCCAAAGACCTGAAATTAGTTTGAACTGGGGCGGGGGGGGGGGGGGGGGGGGGGGGGGGGAGGAGTGTAGACATCCTTCAGGATGAAGGTGAAGTTGGCAAAGGAAAATTATTGTTATCTGGTCAAAACGCTACTTCTGAATGGAGCCTCCTGACAAAACAGAAGTCTGGGTGAAACTTGAACCAGATAAACTTGTTATGCAAATTGCTTTAGCCATAGGGGAAAGGGCTGATAATGAAATCTCTACAAAGCCAACCACACATTACAGAGGTGACAAAAAACATTGGGCAGGGTCCTAGTATATGGATAAAAAGCAGTGTAGAATTTATGTGAGCATCATGTTTAATTTATCATACCTAAGCTGTCAGGAGTCATGCTTTGACAAATGCATAACTAACTCATTTAAATGAGTCAATTATCACTAACGACCAAAGGTTCAGAACCAAACTGATGTTTCTTTTCTTTTTTTTTTAAACTCCAATACATGTTTACTAATAAGATTTCAGACTCTCTTAAAATCTCTCCTAGCATCTCCAAATTAAGGCTGGAAACCTGAAAAACACCAAGCCACATCCCAGCACTCCCCTGCTACCTCATGCCTAGTCATATTCATTCCGTCTCTCATCCCCCCACCCCCACCTCTACGCATATAATCACTAGCTACATCCAGGCTAATCCCTTCAGACCACTGCAGCAATCAATGAGAAGCCACAGAGGTCCTTTGGTTAAGTGGAGACCAACATGGACCAAGAGAGATCAAAATTACTGAATTGCCTCTGCTATGGTTTAGTAGCCACATGAGGATAGGGTATTAAAAGTTTTAAACCTTGTAATACCCAAGATTTCTTTATCATCCCCCAAAACCAGAAACTGCCAGGGAGACTGAGTCACACATGCAAAAGCAAAGGGCTTTATTACGGGTTTAGGCTTGCCGGGGCCTAAACTCGGGCTCACAGACTTTACCGGCATGGTGGATCCATGCTGAACAAAGGTGGGGCAGGGCTTTTATGAGTTTGGGAAGGGGGAATTACAGGAAATTGTGACATAGGTACAGTGATCCAATTATTATTATACAATATTATTGACAGGTTTATCCAATTACAACATTTAGAGTGTTGACCAATCACAGAGTAGACCCAGGACCCAGGACCCTCACGTAAGGTGTAACTAGCCTTAAGCAATAGGCCTGCCCTTAGGAATGTTAAGGGTATTACAAGGGTGGTCCCTCTTGCCTTGGGCAATGTGTGCCCTTCTATTGTCTCAAACCTGCGTCCTTACAACCTGTGAAAGAATTTTAGTCTGTTTGCTCTTTAGAAAGAATTCATTTATTTAATACAATGCATTGTTGTTCAATCTACAATGGAAATTGAAGCAACTAACTGAATAATTCAAGCTAAAAACACCTTATCTAAAATTAAGAGAAAATTATCTTCTCCACCCCAGTCCCACCAATAATGAAAAGTTTGTAATCTGAAGGTTTTAATCCTCTATCCTTCTCCTACCAGTATGGGCAAGATAAGTATAAAAGCAAACCAAGGCTCTCTCTTTAAACAGATACTTCTAACTCAGTGAGTGTCCTTGTTTGTATTTCATTAGAGATCTGAATAAACAGAATGGAATAGTAAAGTCAAATTGCATTTGGTAGGCTGAGTAATGGCAGACGACGGTATGCAGGCTCACCTCTGAAACCAAAGGTTGTTATTTGGGAATAGTGGGCAGGTTTCTACCTAAATATATAAAACAGAATAATTAGTCTCTAATCCTGAGACTCAACTTTCTAACAATCTTGTAAAAAAAAGAATTCATGGTTGAGGAATCTAAGATGTTATGGGGAAAGCAGGATTGGGGGCTGAAGTCAGGAAAGAATCTATGAACAAGTATAATATATAATATTTTCACTCATAAAACCATTAAAGACAACTCATTAAATAAGGAGACTGATGACATTCTTCCATATCTTAAATTAAGAGTAAAGCATACAATCACTTAATTTCTATTTACCTTCGTTGGCTCATTACAATCTTTTCAGACTCTCCCTCTCCTGTGGTTTTAACAAGATATTTTTCTTTGTGCCTTATAGTACACATATTAAAGGCACCAGTTTTTGTGTTCTGTACTCCATTCTAGTATCAAGACCCTTCTAAATCTAAAGCAAATCAGAATGAGTGCATCTAGAAATCTCAGAGTTGGGGAACACGTAAGCAGACTTAAATGGATATATAATAGGACCTACCATAGAGAAAAATCAGTAGTGGGAGGGATTTCTATACTGTTCAACCCTGAAAGTCCCAACCTCATCATCAGTTATGTACCTTTATTCCCAAATCCATCTAAGCAATATCATGCTTGATTTAAGAATACAAATACACCTGGGTGGCTCAGTCCGTTAAACATCCAACATAGGCTCAGGTCATAATCTCAAGGTTTGTTGGTTCAAACCCCACATCGAGCTCTGTGCTGACAGCTCAGAGCCTGGAGCCTGCTTTGCATTCTGTGTCTCCCTCTCTCCCTGCCCCTACCCCACCACTCATACTCTGTCTCTCAAAAATAAATAAAAAATGCTTTAAAAAAAATGTTTAAAGAACACACACTCTTGAAAAAATATACAGAAGATAAAAATTTGGTGAGTCAAGTCACATTTTAGAGGCATCACAAGAGCTTGGTATAGGAAGGCATATTTGTGAATATGTAATGGATTTTTCTAGGCCAACAGCTTTGAGAAGGTCAATCAAGGGAATCTGTATGCAGCAATGGAATGAAAAGGAAAGTTCTTTAAATCCAGCCTGGCTAGCAAAAATCACTGGAACCATAGCCCTTGTATCTCTCTCCCTGCGGTGATCTGAAATGGGCCTCCAGACAAGGTGTCTTTAGTTCTCCAGTTCCCTTGACCTCCTCCTTTGGTTCCCAAATCCCAGGGAGTGCCTCTTCCTCTGCTTCTAGTGAGCACCATCCCTCTGGCTCTGTCTTGTTCCTCTCGCCATTGCCTGACATTGTCACCCTTAAGTTGTGGCTGCTTCTGCATTCTGCAGGCTTTGCAGAAACATCAGAGTGGGGACTGGACAGCCGAGGAAATGCCCTAGCCTTGAACTGTATGGTCACATTCCAATATGGCCTTGCTTGGTAAGAGTTCTTGGAGTTCTTTACTGTTCTTTTCTCCTGAGGAAGACAGCACAAATCCAGGAGGGGCCGGACAAGCAAACAATTTCAAGGATCTTGAACTATGTTGCATGTGAAACAAAAGTTAAATATAGGTTCACAGCTCTTTCTACTAACCCTTAGAGTCAAATAGGTTTTAGAATTCAGAATTTTATCCAATTTTAGAAAAGTAAACTGGTGCATTTACTGTATGTTATGTAACATTCCTCAGCAGGATCTGGGGCAGCACACTGTAATCAAACACATTAATATATCTGCAGCAATTCACATGAATATTCACACTGAGTGAGACAAATAATCACTATAAATAGCTTCATTTCAGTTTAGGTCATGTGTTGCCACCAAATCAGATCACATAAGGTCAGGGCTTGTAGCTAAATGAGTCAAGACAAAAAAAAAAAAAAACACCAAAAACTTTCATTTTTTGGAGCTCTTTGGATTCTAGAATTGTGGATAAGGAATTATTGAACTGTATTGTGACTGAGTAAGGAAGATGATCAAGGGCTCCAGTTTCCTTCACTGTCCTGCCTCCTTGTGGAAGCTAACAACACACATAGATAGAAGTTGGGAAGTGTTGTGTTGCCCATTCCCTACATCCTGGTTATTAGCTATCTGGGGCACTTCTTTTCTCCTCCATGACCTCTGAACACCTTGTTTGATCTGCTAGACACTGAGCACACCTCTTTGCAGTTCCTGTGCACTGGATAGGCCTTGCAATGCCTGGTCTAGATCCCACACAGTTCACTAGTCCCCTAGCTTGGGGGTCACATAGTCCCCTCCAGCAAACTGCTCATCTTCCCCAGATCTGGGAGCAGTGTGGTCCTCTCAGGGCCAGACCATCCCAGCACTGAGTCACCATCCTAATGGTATTACTGTTGGTTCTGCTACCGTCTTAGTCCCATTCTCTCTTGCCTAGCTCCTGGTAACACAGCTCCCATCAGGTGTGCCACCCATCACAGGGGTTTTTATCTTGCTCTCCTGACCTTGAGCCCTTGGCTGGGGCTGTTCCCTTTAGTGTCTCAGGCCTGAGATCCTACCTGCCTACTCAATCATCCTGGGAACTAGAGCTGTGTCCTCATACCACAGATCCTAGAAAAAAGTCCAACTTCAGAGCTGCAAGACCTCTGTTGAAGGTTGCCACCTTCTATCTCTTCTCTGGGACGAGTGTGGGCATCACAGTTTTATTTCTAATTGTACTTGTTGACTGAGAGAGAAACACATACAGAGATAGAGAGACAGAGAGGGAGACAGACAGAGAGATGCACACATAAGCAGGGAGGGGCCAAAAAGGAGGGAAAGTGAGAATCTTAAGCAGGCTCCATGCCCAGCACAGAGCCTGATGCAGGTATCAATCTCACAACTGTGGTATCATGATCTGAGTCAAAATCAAGAGTTGGATGCTTAACCGATTGAGGCACCCAGGCACCCTGGGCATCACAGTTTTAGACGTTGAGTCTTCACCCTTATTAAAAAGATCACTGGCAATATTTGCTCCAGGACAGAGTAGCTTCTCAGATAAATGTGATCTACACGATCAGAAGGACTGATTATAGCCAAGAGTCAAATGCAACTCCTTATTTTTCAAATTCTGCAGAAACATCTTCCATCATTTACTGGAACAAATTCTGTGTCATAACGTGCTAAAAGGCATAACAACTTCTATAGCCAAGTAAATTCCACAGCTTGGATTTCCAATCACTGTTCAAGGCCTTGCTGGATAAGCAATTTTTAGTGGAAGAAATACTCACTGTGAAATAAAGTGGTTGAATTCCTCACACCATTCTTCCGGGTGAAGTAAAGTAGGAGGAGGATTTCTGAAAAACAAAAGCAATTTTTTGTTCTCTACCAAAAAAAAAAAAAAGTGTTTAAAGGCAAAACATCAACTTGTCTTTACTGATATTGTTCTAAATAGGTCTGATAAAATCCATTCTGTTTCTTCCCAGGTGGGACTCATTCATTAGTGGTAAATTATAAAGTGCCAGCCCCTATTCATTTAGTCCTTCATTTTCATTGACTGAAGGCTTACCATGTCCATGGTTTTCTGCAGGACCTGTGAAGTTACACAGATCAGGAAGATTCCTCAGGGAGCGGACACTGATGAGGGGTGAGCACACAACCACCATCACTGAGAGCTGAGTAGTATTAATGCCATAAGAAAGAATGCCGTAACCCTAGCAGTGCTCAGGGCTTTAGAGAAGTTTTACAAGGATTTTCAGATCATTATGTTACCATTTGAATGAATTATGTGATGCGTCTGAAGTATACTCAAATCCATCAAATTTTTAACTACTGCCTGTAGGTTAACTTCTGCAATAGGCACTGTGGGGAGCAAACCAGCTAAGACAGTGCTCCAGACTCATGGGGCCCCTGCACAGACAAGGTGACAGACACCTAATGTAACTATGTATTGGAGGTCTAGGGGAACTAGAGAGCTGTAGAAAGACTCCAGTAACCAGACCAGAAGGTAGAATAAAGGGTCAGTAAAAGCCCATTTGGCTGAAAGTTTAGCCAAAGAGATGTTTTCCCCAAATTTTTATTAACATATAATTGACATATAGTGTAGTATCAGTATCAGGAGTAGAATACGGTGACTCATCACTTACATATAACACCCAGGGCTCATCATAACAGGTGCCCTCATCACCCAGTTAGCCCATCCCCCACACCCAACTTCCTCTCTGTCATTAAGAATCCCCAAAGAGACTGCATTTTAAAACAGAAGTAACATTATCTTTAATTGGTAAAAAAAAAAATTTTTTTTAGCCATAAATGGACGTAGGGGCTTCTGGGCAAATCAAGTTCAGCAAATGAAAAAAGTTACATTTCTGCACATCTGAATTATGATTTGTATATCTTAAATCCATTATATGTACCTTTGTTTTCACCTGGGCTCTAACTGCTCCTTATAACCATAGATTGCTTAGCTTCAATAGGTAGAGGAATGAGAAGCAGCAAGAATGACAGAAATTTAAAAAAAAATGTATTAGATAACATGATTGTAATGTGCCTCTCAACACCCATTCTCCTCTATTTCCTTGAGTACAGTTTTTATTCTGACACAGTGCTGCCACATAAAGACTACATTTTCCTGAGTTTCTTGCAGCTAGGTGTGTCCATGTGACTGAGTTCAGGCCAATTATATATAACTAAAATTGTTCTAGAGTGTTTTTAGGAAGCCTTCTTTAAGGAAGGGAGACAGGACATCTTCCTTCTTTCCCCTTGCTACTTCCTGAGTATGGATGTGATGGCTGGAGTTTAAGCAGCCATTCTGGATAGGAGGTAAATTTGAAAATGAGAGCCACAAGCTAAGTATGGCAAAGAAGATAGATAGGGTTGGGGCACCTGGGTGGCTCAGGCAGTTAGGTATCTGACTTCGGCTCAGGTCATTATCTCACAGTTTGTGGGTTGCAGCCCCCATGTCGGGATCTGTGCTGACAGCTCAGAGCCTGGAGCCTGCTTCAGATTCTGTGTCTCCCTCTCTCTCTGCTCCTTCCCTGCTCATGCTCTCTCTCTCAAAAATAAGTGAACATTAAGAAATAATTGAAAAAAAGAAGAGAGATAGGAAACTGGATTCATGAGGACACTGCTAAGCTGCTGTACTAGCTCTAGATCGCTTCCCCTTAGTCTTCCTTAACAGGAGAGAGAAGTAAACTTCCATGTTTTTAAAGCCATTGTTATAATGCAATTAATCCTAAATGAGCCAATAGTATTTCAGAGTATTAGCCTATCACATGATTAGAACATAAGTTGATAAATGATAGAGAAACATACACACAAAGATATGTGGGAACATAATTAAGGAATAACTTACCCCACTTGGTAAGTCCCAGCAGACTTTATAAAGAAGATGAACTTATGCTTTCCCTTGATGATTAGGTTGGAATTTTCAAGATAGACAAGGAAAGGGAAGCTACTACAGGCTTAGAAAACAACATGTACCAAGTCACAGATGTGTGAAAGAGTCTGGCAGTTTCAAATAACATGAGTAATTTTTTGAGACGAGACTACATGATTCTTTTGGATCTGGAGAGAGAACATGAGGGAAGGAAGAATGATAAGAGAGAGGCGTATGATTTCCCTGTTCTGTATAAGAATTTCATTATCCTTCATATCTTCTGATTCAAAGACTCAAAGGAAAATTATCTGTGTGACCACCTAGAAAGAGTCAGTAGCGGAAGCTTGCCCTTCAGTTATTTTGGAGGCTGCCTCTATTCTATTCATTTAACTCAACATTATTTGCCTTCATCTTTCCTTTGCATTAAAAAAAAAATAACAGTAGCATTGCATAACTTCTACTTCAATGCTTGTTTGGCTGACCTGTTCTTACTGGCTCCAGCTGTTTGGGGCCCCAGCTGTGGGCCTCAGTATATCATCTCTTCATGAAGTTATCCTACATTATCACTAGAGCCCTTTCCAGAACTTGAACTTCCCTTGCTCTTCTTAGGTTTTTTACTCATTCTATTTTAACTGAGATCAGTTCCACAGAGAAGAGCCGCTCAAGCAATTTACTGTCCAATAGACTTAATTCACCCCTAAAGCAGTTAACCATGACCAAGAAGTCACTTGTAGACAGAATAAACAGATTTGATTAAAAAAGTCCTAGTAGACTCAACACTGGCCAGCTGAGCATGAAGGGACAGCCCTCTGCTGCAATCAAAGAATGACCCAGCAAGGGTCCCCTGGAGAAATGGAGTCGAGTGTCCACCCTGGTGTAGAGAATGCTGCACTTTCCTGCTTTCAGTCCAGCTATCAGCAGGAACTAGAGGCCGGGACTACGGTTTATGAGTTGGCCTGAACCTCTGCAAGACACAGAGGAGAGTGGCAAGGGATCCCCTCTCACCCAGGCCATCACCAAGCCCTCCTCACCTCATACAAGGAAATATTTTTTGAAGCTTGGTATCATTGGAATTTGGTTTCAGAGAAGCTCATTTGACCTTGTAGGTAGGTGCCCTGCCTTTCCTGGAATTGATCCATCATACTTAGGTTCAGTAAATAGAGATCTTGTGAAAGATTATTATCTGTGTGTAATGAAATCTAAAAGGAATTTGAAGGCTTTGTGGTACTTTGTTTGCACTGGCAACATAAATTCCAGTCCTCTCGCCATCCAGGAGGAGCACCAAATAGTAATAATGGTCCCTTTTTGGCTCCTGTCAACACCATAGATGCAAGCTGCAACCCTGCCCAGAGGGTCTCTTTCTGAAAGGAGATGAGATGCTTCATGTTCACCATGATGGGCAAGTCAGTGCACAGCTGTGATTCAGAGACAAGCAGGCATACTCACTTATGTGTACAGATGCTAAGAGACTGCAGAATGTATAAATGGTGAGTGACTAGAAGGACTGCAAACCTAGACAACCAGCTTTAATTTGGATAATGTTTATAAACATATGTTTTGCTTCCATGAAAAAAGTCAAAACGTGAACATTGTGCTCAGCATTTGTTTTGCAGCAAGCCATTATTGGGGCGTACCCCAAGCAGCCAAAGGGGCCCCACAAAGCTCCTTCCCCAGGAACTATACTCAGCCTTCTCAGCATCTAGCTGCCATAGCTTTGCACTGTGTTTGTGAGTATCTGTACTTCATCTCAGTGTATTTTGTGCATCCATTAGCAAGCAACATGTGTCCTAATGCATCAGAAAAGCCTAAAAGGGGTTATCTATTAGGTCTGGGAATGCTCAAAAAATTTTCTATATAAATTAATGGCAACTGCTTCTTCACTTTACTTAAGCTATTTTTGACTTAAGAAAGTTATCATAGGAACACTCTACTTTTGGCTAGCACGGGAAACCTGTATTAGAACTAAGTTTTGCCTGTCTAGATTTTACTCCTCTGATTTGAACCCCAATTTCAATTTCTATAAAGATGATCCATTCACAGCACACAAACAGCATTAAGGCTGCCTGAGGCTAGGAGCAAATGAGGTGATGGTAAAGAGTCCTGACCCTATTATATACCCATTTTTGACACTATAATCCTGGGTCCAGCAAATACAATGGAGATCAAGTTAAACTTTTTCCCACAAAGCCTCTGTGGGAAGAAGCTTTCTGAAGAGTCCAACTGAATTCATTCCTGAGAGAGAGAAGCAGCTGACGGGGGTGAGCACCTGGCCTCTGGATAGCCAATCCTGATTTAAACTGGTGGCCTCTGCCACAGCATGATGCAAAATGATAACATGGGTCAATCCGATTCTCTTTAGGTTATTTTCCCCACCTTAAACTAAAAAAATAAACACAAAACAAATAAAGAGAATGAAGAGGTTTAGTAATGGGAGCTGAAGCTAAGAAATCCATGATGACAAGGCAGATGGGAGAGGCCATGGAGCACAATGTGCAAGCTCAAGTTTTAGGAAGCAAATACTACAAGCACACGGAAAACCGGGGAATGAAGAGAAAACAGGCCAGGCAGACGAGGAAGGAAGAAATGTGCCACCAGAAACTGAGACCCCATAGGCTATTCTTGAGTTTCTTTTGTGAGTACTCCTCTCTCTGGTGCACCTGGAATATTACTGGCCCTAGAATTCTGTTCTTGGCCCTATTCTCTTCCCGTTCTACACATTCACTGATGGCTTGTTGGCAGCTCCCTAATTTCTATCTCCTGCCTTGATCTCTCTTCTGCCTTTTGGCTGGTGCATCCAAATACTCACTAGATGTTCTATTTTAATATCCCAAGGGCACCTTGAAGTCAGCATGTTCAAAACCAAACTTTTCTTCTTTCTCCAAATCTGAATTCCCCTTGGTTGTTGAAGTCAGAAACTTGGGTTCTATCCTCTCCCATAACCCTACATTTGGTTGGAGAAAGCAGAATAATGACTCCTCCAGAGAAGTTCACATTCTATGTGGACTATGTTCATAGGTTCACACTCCATGAACATACTACCTACCTTCCACGGCAAAAGGGATTTTGCTGATGTGGTTAAGGCGAAGGACATGAAGGGCTACCATGAATTATCCGGATGGGCTCAATTCAACCTCTAGTCCTTTAAGGCAGAAAAAAGAGGCAGAAGGAAAGAAGAGGCAGGGGGATACGAACTAGGACTTTACTTTCCATTGTTGGCTTTGAAGGCAGGGAAAGGGTGTTAGGTGCCCAAGAATACATGTGGCCTCTGAAAGATGGCATTGGGCCTCTGCTGATACCCAGCAAGAAAATGACACTTCAATTCTACAAATGCAAGGAACTGAACCCTGCTAAGAACCAGAATGAACAAGGAAACCAATTTCCCCCCACAGCCTTCAGAAAGGGGTGTAGCCTTACCAACACCCTGATTTTAGCCCAGAAAGATCTAGGTTATATTTCTAACCTATAGAACTAGAAGGTAATAAATTTGTGCTATTAACCTGCTACATTTGTGGTAATCTGTAATGACAGAAACAGAAAAGTAATATATCAATTGAGCACCAAGTCATATCAATTCTACTGCCTTAAATTCCTTTCTAATCACCTCATCTCCTGTTTCATGTCCTAGTTCAGTCACTTATCATCTCGTCCAGACTACTCCAGTAGCCTCCTTTTCCTCCCTCCATCTATCCTCATCTCTCTCGAATCCATCTTGCATTTAGCAGCTAAAATTTCTTTATAACACACAAATCTGACCTTGTTATTTTCTTGCTTAAAATACTTCAGTAGAGCCACACTGCCAGCATGATAAAAAAGCAAACAAACCCCTAACGCCTCTGCATGATATACAAATGGCCTTGCCTATCCATCTACCCACCTCATCTCAAACCACATCCCCGTGTGCACCTGATGACACAGTTGTGTACTGCACAGTACTTGTAGCTCCTAAAGCAGGTCCTATTATTTCATGCCTCAGGGCCCTTGCATATGCTGGACCTTCTGTTTAGAGTGCTATCCCAATTTGTCTACCTGGCATGCTCCTACTTATGCTTCATATGCATCTTTAGTACCCAGAACAGCAGCACTCCATAAATTTTTGCTGAATGAACAACTATATGAATGAAGGCGCACTAACATACATCTACTGTAAGTAAGCCAAGAAATGATGCCAGAACAAAATATGACTTGGTCCCCAAAGCAGCATAAAATTAGACAAAGCAAAACAGCTCCTTTGGATGGGAGCAAATTCTAATAGTATTTTTCATACAAGCAGGGTTTGAGGAACACAGGAGTCCCCTTGGGTGGTGATTTGGGTTGGATTTGACAATATGAGCCTCATCTCTCTGCTTTTGAAGCCTGAATGCCCCCATATCCCTCAACATATTTGACCAAAAGGAGAAAATAAATCATGATTAAAACTGCATTATAGACATTATCTGATGTCAGAACTACTATATGAATATGCATGGTTGGTTTAAGAAATTTACTTGAAAACATCTTCCACACAGAAAGTGGAAGAGTTAGGTTTTAAACAGATAGTTCTATTTCAAGTCAATACTCCTCACTGTTTTCTATATTTTTATCTCATGAAGAGTCCATTACATTGAAAGATTAAGAGAACATACATTGAAAAAATGACAGAAAAACAATTAGCAAGCAACACCTCTAGAAGGTGCAAGTCCTCAAACCCTAAAGCACACTCACTAAAGATCTGCTGAGTAAAAAAAAATTCTCAGTGAGACTCAGTTAATTAAGAAAAGCTTCCTGGAAGTTGTGAATTTTAAGGCTGGTCCTAAAGAGGGTACACACACCAGTTGCAAAAAGGAGAAGGGTATCATAGAGAGGAAGACATAAAGACTGAAGTATAATAACTAATAATCATTAACATGCAGTTAAATAAACTCCTGGGAATGTGCTCAAATGGTATTCTATTTATTTACTCATAAAAGCAATAAACTAAGACATTGAGCCCAATTAGCTGTTCTGAGAGTATTAACCACAGCAACAGAGCTGCCATCCTGATCTACAATTGGTAGATTTAGATTCATTTATGAGGGTAAATGGTTTGGTGTGTGCCTGCATCTCGTCCCCAAGTATCTCCACCTAGCTCTAGCCAAACTTGCTTTTTTCCCTAAGTCACATCTTACTGTTTAAAATCAATGACTTAAAAATGTTTATATTTACTTGTAATATATGACTCCATCTTAATGCAGAAAATTCCCCAATTTTGTGTCAGGGCAGAAGACCTTCCTCTGCCCTATGGTCCTTCTAGTTGGACTTAGGATACAACTGACATGAGAAACATTAACAGGGGAAAGTCAAGTTTAATAGCATATGCATGGGAAATCCACACAGACATGGAATTCCAAAGACAACGAGGCAACATGAAGCTTCTCTGAGCTAAGGAGACGGGTAGGAGCCTGAAGATACAAAGGGAGGAAAGGCTGTTGGCAAAGAGGTGAAAGGTAATACTTGGAAAACCAAAGGTTTGCCTATTATGCAGACCATTTCTTAGGTAAAGGAGAGTCTCTGTTCATAGCGTTCTTCTTCATACCGTCTCTCCTTTCCAATGTAAACTGAGGCAGTTGATGGAGAGACAGAGAGCTTTTTCTGCACCTGTAGGTTTTGATTACTTTTAACTCAAAATAATCTTTATGCTAAACTGGCACACCCCGAAGCCTCTCATCCCGCACTCCTTCAATAGAAAGCAAAAGGCCAAATACCTCTTCACTATCGCCCCCAATCTCAAGATCTTGCTCGTATGGGGGCGCTTGTATTCTTTTAGACCTTTTTATATGCATTTTTATTATTTTCTATAGATACATATAGACTGTTTCTGCTGTGCTATATGTATATAATTTAATAAATATGATATACATTTTAGAATGTATTTATAGTTGGGGACAGTGGAAATGGGAGTAAATGCTACACATAAGTGTCGTGGTACTTATCTTTTTTCCATTCAATAACATGGCTTAAAGATCAACCCATGCCAACTTGATACTTAAAGAGTATTCCACAATGTGGGCATACTATAGTTTGTTAATTCATTCACTCATTGGTGGATTTTCAGGCTGTTGCTATTTTTTTCACTAATAAAATGAAGGCTGAAATGGTTTACACATGCCACATGTCATATGTGATCTCTAATTTTTAAAAGGTGTCTTAGGTGGCAAACATTGCTGCTGAACATTTAGGATCCTACTACGTAACTTAAATGCAGAGGCAGCAGGCACAGATTGCCTCACCTTCTCAAGGTGGCCCAGCAAGCAATTCCAGAGCGGAGGAGGAAGTGACTATGAAAAGGCTCTGCAGGGTTGGGAAGCGTGCCCCTAGGTCACCACTCCACAGGATACACAGCTAATGGGAACTCTGAATTGTTCAACTCTACCAGTGTCAGGCTTTGAAGGCTGCTGCTGGGTTCCATTCTGCCACTGGCAAGAATCTGGGACCTGGTTTGAACAGTGAGTGTCTCTGGGTAATTATCTTGACCTATGAGACACAGACCAAGATTTATTCAAAGCAGATATATTCAAAATGTAGCAGAATTATGCTATAATTCTGCTGAAGTGAAATCACTAGAAAAAATTAAATAGTTGAAGATATTTCTTTAAAATCAGAAAACATGATATGAAAATGACACAGAAATTAAGATCACAATGCTATGCACTGCACCCTCAGTAAATGTGAAAGGTAGCACCTGGTTAGAAAAGGCACACATGCTAAGTGGTGAATCCCTCACAAAGGCATCTCCCTCTTAGGGTCAATCCTCTGAAGCCGGGGGGAAAAAAGAGAGGAAGAGCTGTGAAGGAGAACTCCAAATGAGGAGGTATCTCGAAGAAGCAAATGTAGAAAAGTATCTTCTTCCTTTACCCTTTAAATTCCCAACTGAGACCTCTGTAACAAAGGACAGATTCATAAGAAGAAAGCATACAAATTTATTTAATGGAAGTTTTACATAATATAGCAGCCTTAGGAAGTGAAGACCTGAAGAAATGGCTGAACCTGAGTGTTTTTATGCTGGATTTGATGAAGACTGGAGAGTCTGGAAAGGGGTGATAGGACAGAGAGAATGAGTAGAGTGATAAACTGGGGGAACTTAGCAAGACCTAGGCACACAGATCCCCTCTGTACCCACTGTCTTCAGAGATAAGGATGTTCATTTCCTCTGGGCAAAAGGAGGGCACCCTCGCGTGAAGGGTTTAGGACCTGCTTTAGAGAAAGGTCAGAAAGTCCTTCCTGCTCATGCCATTTCTCAAAATCCTTCAGCTTGAAATATTCGACATTTCAAGGCCCCATATTTGGGGACAGTGTGTCCTTAACCCTATCAGAAAAACAAAATGAGCCTCAATCACATCTCAGCCTTAGATGACTGCTGTCTACAAAAACAGAGGGTTTATGGATAACACCTATGATGATTTATTCCACAATAACTGAAGAAATTACCAAAAGCAGTGAGGAGAAAAGCAAAGATCTGTGCTTAAATTCCAACTTTATTGATTCCTTTGATTCTGATCCTTAATAACCTAATCTAACTCTGTCCCTAAAATAATACCATTTGCAATGTTAAGCTAATCCTTAAAAGGTAGTTACCACATCAAATCACAGGGCTCATAATAAACCCATTCCTAACCATTTACCATCAGTAAGTGACAAGATGCTCACTTCTTCTGGTTTTTCAGCCCTGCAAGAATCTGTTTCAAAGGTCATCTAAGAATTTCAAGATGACATTATGTTCCCCACGTCAGAGGTTATTACTCCAGGCCTATGTTTGAGATTGGATGTGTTACAGAGCTTCCCTAATCTTTGGCCACTACACCAACATTTCAAATGTTCACAAAAGGCATGCGTTGTATTTTCTCACTCTCTCTAAAGCACACTGGGGTACCTTTCTCTCTACTGTACCCTCCTTATGCAAACACACAGAGCACACAAGCAACTCACCCATGCATGCAGAGTACAGGAGAAAGTCAAGGACAATAGAAGGTACCATGTCAGTAGAGATGATAAAGGGGAAAAGTGGTACACAGCTCACTGTCTGAGCCAATGTGGCCATTTGCTGACACTCGTTCTTCCACAAGAACTCAGCAATGCCATCAAGTCCAACTGCTAATGTCCACTGTACCAGGGAAGCAGACCTTGCCCAAGGGCTGGCTAATGACCCTTTTCTCCTCAATGGTTCTCTATGCACAGAGTGGAAGCCTCAAGTCTATTTTTTTTCACACAGTTTTAAAAGCATAATTTAAAGAGAGCTGTTTCAAATAGGACAGGTTGTTTTCTAAATGTTTTCCTATCTCCCGATTCTGGACCTTTTATGTGTGTTCTGGGGGACTGTGATCATTGAAGGTGAATATTATGGTATGTCTGAGCATGCTGGAGATGCAGGATCACTCTCCAATTAGGGTGGCTTTTAAGACGAAACAGCTTTTTATGTGGTGGGATGTGACAGTGGGCCAGGAGACAGGCAAAGCTAAACAGATCTCTAGACATGCTGTGCTTTCCTGAAGTACCCATTTTTCTGGGGATAAGTTGTTTTAAATAGTTTTGTAGGAAAATCATTAGAGAGTGAGGGAGGAGGAGACAACAAAAAGTAGGACTTCTTCCTGTCTGGCTCCGTACTAATTTAGGAATAAGATAAAGCTGTCAGCAGATTGGGTCCTAAATAATCCTTTATTACTGATAGAGCTAATCTTGGAGAATGTGACTTTCATCTGCCAGGGAGCTGAGATTTAAAACTGAAAGACAAAGTTGGACAGACTTATCAGGCACGTCCTGGGCCCAGGGCTAGACAATCATAGGTCCTCACTCAGGGGCAGAGCCTTGGCCACAGAGCTGGCCTGCAGGTTAAGAACAATCACCCAGGGCAGGCTGACTCGCAAAAGAAGGGAGAAGGGAAAGGAGCTGAGTTACGCCTCTCCAAATTCACCATCTGCATACATCACTGCTGATCCTCTAGGATCTGTCGATTTGGTCTAATCAGAAAGCAGAAAATACACTAGTAATTTGAACAGGGAACATATAATGTAAATAATTATTTACTTGTAATAGGGGATTAGATACTGAGGCGTAAAGAACTTTAACAAATATAGGAAGAGCAGATACTGGAAAAGAGCTACCACTACCTCTAGCTGAGACATAATACCCAAGGAAGAAACTAAGTCAGAAGAGCCCCTAACCCCAAGGTTGAGACTCACAGCTCACTAGAAAGGAGGGGACTGTGGCCCACACGTGGTGAAGTTCTCAGAGGTGAGACAAGCCAGGGCCGGCAAACAGAAAACCACCTGCCGCACTTAAGTGGGAAGCTGCTCAATGAGTCCTGGTAAAAGTTGCTGTAGAGTGAGCACCACTGGGTGGCCCAAATGTGACTGTTAGGCAAAAACCACAGAAGCAAGAAAAAAAGTACACCCAAACCAGGAAGAGGAGTCTCTGCTCCTGCAGCGGCCTTCCAGTGCCCTCTACTGACAAAGCCTGACATCTGCCACATGGCAAAGGGGGAATGTTCATGGAGTCTACTCCAGTATCACGAAGCAGGCCAAAGAAGGGCAGAGTCAGAGCTGAAAAGCACTAAACTGATAACTGGTGCAGAAGGAAGTGATGAGAAAACAGAGATGCTGGAGTGTTATGATGTTCTTTTTTATTTTTAGATGAAACTCCAGATTTTAGAAAAATGTCTATTTCAGGCTTGCAATAGGCCACTTCCAGCCACCATCAACTGAATCAGTATAGTATCCTCTGACATTCAGTGCACTTGCTGGATATATTTCAGAGGCAATGAAGAGATAATGGAAACCTTCTTCCCCTACTTAAAAAATCTGTTTTGTCATGGTGCGTAAAATTTCCTCATTAAGACTCGTTTTCTATCCCAGAAGTTCCTTATTGAAATGGGAATGTTCTGGAAAGCATTCTACTGTAAACACTTATTGGCCAAAACTTTACTTGGGATACATGGCAGGCAGGAATAAAAACTTAGAAAAAGGTACCCAAAACAAGGACAAGTGAGGGAACAGGACCACAAACACGGATTTAATCTCTTTGTGGTTTTCCCTTTCTGGTTTCAATTTTGTGTCAGCTGTAAAACTGAAGAGTCAGGTGGCATGACACTTCCTCTTACTCTTTCCTGTCTGTCTCTAAAATTTCTCTAAGAACAGAAAAGAATTAATTAAAGTCAGTATAGTTCAAAACTCTTTTGCCAGGATAATGACCACAGAAGGGGAACTCCCTTCTCTTCGAGGCTCCCTTTCCTACCAACATACTTACAAGTGCTAGATAGGGAGCAGGCTGAAGGGAGCAGATAATGGTTCTTCCCTTTATTCTCTAAACCAGGAACCCACGACTCTCCTTCAGCTGGACCACTTTTCTGCAGACTCTAATATTATATCTGGGATTGATATCCTGAATTTCTTAAGAGCTTATTATGTAGAACCACCGTGCCCAGAACTTACTCCTTTAACCCTCACATAAATTCCATCAGGCATGTCACACAACTCCCTGTTTCAGAGGTAAGGAAACCAAGGCTTAGGGAAGTTAGGAGGTTTGCAACGCAGGCAGCCTGATCCCAAAGAGCGTATTTGCAACCACTGTGCAGGCCTCCTCCCCCACTTGGGAATTCCTCTTCGTTGATTAGACAACACAACATCTTTAGAATCTGCCAGAGCAATTTACATCATATTAATGGGGGAATATGGGCCCAATTTGATAAGCCAGCTTAAGCATAGTGCTTTTTGGATCACCAAGACATTAGCAAGCAAATCCAAAGAATATTTTGTTTGGGATGCAGAAGGATCAGCAATAGAGAGTATGAGCTGAGAATGTTTTCATCTGTTGAGTTTTATGCATCCTCTATCATTCAGCTCCCTCCAAAGTCACAGCTGGTAAAACCAAATGGGTCATTTTACCACAATCAGACTAATGTCACAGTTCAAGAAGCACCATTTGTCTTCTAAGGCAAAGCCATGCACCTAATTACAACACAGTTAATAAATTTATAATAGACAAAAAGAAATTGACTGCTATGGATTTTTTTTTCCTAACAAAGCAAAACCATTTAAAGGGCAGATTGCAAATCTATTCTTTCTTTTATTGTGTCAATACAGTTAGCAATATATTCTAGATGGGAAAAACCAGGGCAGACCTCAGATGAACAGATTGTATCATCAGATACTGCCACATTGTCTCTAATGGGGGAAATTACCAGCTGAATATCAACACCTGTCACTGTGAGCAGACCCTGGCATACACACCAGGTAGGAAGGCTGTGCACTTCCTTAGAGCGATCTGAGCCTGGGCCACCAGAGACAGTATGCATGCCAATGCCAATGGAGCAGGCTCCATTTAAAATCAAGGAGATATACTAAATGCCAGGGGAGATGAAGCAGCAATTCCTGAGGAGGATTGGTTGTTAACAATCGTGAGCTCTGAGAGGTTTTATAGAGACCAAGCTAACTGCAAAAATGGAATTAACACAGACTTAAGCAGAGACTGGCCTCAGCAGGAACCAGTGAACATTCATCCCCCTTCAAGGGCAAAAGATACCACCAAAGCAGCATCCCCTCTCATACCTGGAGGGTTTGAGTCATGTCTCTGCTGGGTAGATTATGGTCAATTGTTTTCACCATCCCCAAGTCAATTACAATCATTGCTAGTAAGTGAATTATGTCTCAAGTCCTGGCAGTTTGTGAGCAAGCCCACATTTATTTTTCTGACATCGTAAGCACATCTTCTCTTCACAAGGGCTTTGGCTATTTTTCTACTGGGTTGCCTAGCAACCTTTGAAGGGACAGAATTATGGGAGAGGGATGCTAGAGACATGCTGATGAGTGAAGATGTGTCTATTTCACAGATTCCTTTTTTAAAAGAAATCTGTTTGTTGTCCCCTCAGGGGTAGGGGTGGGTGAGAAGCTATGTGATATTACAGTGCTGCTACTCGGATACACACAATGCAAGCAAGTACATTTATACAGGCATGTTTAGCAAATGGGAGGTTATCACTGGTTACTGCATATTAATAAAGATGAACAAGAACATCAAGTCATCAGAAACTTACTGAGAAAACACAATGCCCATCTGACTGTCTTCTCTTAAGATCTCAGACCATACCTGAGGAGAAAGCCTGTGATCGCTCTCATTTCATCCTAGTTGGAGTGACCAGTGGATAATACTGCATTTTGTTTGCCTTGTGTCCTTTCTTTTGCTAAATTATATGTCCCTACAAAAATAACCCATTTCATTCAGGTGTCAAGTTTACTTGCAAGGAAATGAGCAAAGTAGCCTCCCATGATTCTTCTAATTTCTTCTGTGTCTATGGTTACTTTTTTAAAATTTTGTATGTTTAAGCTTCCTTTTCTCATGATTAGATTAGTTAACAAGTCATCTTTTCAGTTATTTTTATCCATAATAAACTCATGTTTTATATTCGTTCTACTGTTTCTTATATTTTATTTCATTAACTTGCACTTCTATTTTATTACATCCTCTCTACTACTTAGGTTTAAAATTTTTTTTAATTTCTTGGTTGCGAAGCCTAATTTATTTACTTTCATTCTTTCTTGATTATTAATACAAGTATTTAGGGCTATGAATTTGCCTCTAATCCCTGCTTTAACTATTTCCCCTTAATTCTGATATGTAGTATTTTGATAACTATTATTTTTTTATTTAATTTTTTTATTTAATTTTTTTCATGTTTATTTATTTTTCAGAAACAGAGACAGAGCACAAGTATGGGAGGGGCAGAGAGGGGGAGGGAGACACAGAATCCGAAGCAGGCTCCAGGCTCTGAGCTATCATCACAGAGCCCAATGCAGGGCTCAAACCCAGACTGTGAGATCATGACCTGAGCCGAAGTTGGACACTCAACCGACTGAGGCACCCAGGTGACTCTATAACTATTATTTTCTATATATTCTTCAATTTCCATTTAGATTTTTTAAAGTTTTTATTTTTGAGAAAGAGAGAGACAGAAAGAGAGAGAGAGAGAAAGAGAGGGGCAGAGAGAGGCTGAGAGAGAAAGAGGCAAAGAGAGAGAATTCCAAGCAGGCCCCACTCTGTTAGGGCAGAGCCCAACATGGGGCTCGAACTCACAAAGTTGTGAAATCATGACCTGAACCAAAATCAAGAGTTGTATGCTTAATGGACTGAGCTACCTAGGTGCCCCATTTAGATTTTTTAAACTTAAGTTGTTAAAGATGGTTTTGTTTGTCACACCTAGCTGGTAGGAAATCTTTGTTTTGTGTTTGTCTCTAGTTTGATTGTACTGTGATCAGAGAATGTTGTCTGCACTGTTTATATTTATAGAATCTCAAAATGTCTTTATAGCATTTGTAGTAGATAAAAATAAGTATATATTTATTAAATAGGTATACATGTTTAAGTATGGTACATTTACATAATAAATGCAATATATATATTACTATAAAATTATATAAAAATATAGAGGCACCTGGATGGCTCAGTCGGTTAAGCATCTGACTCTTAGTTTCAGCTCAGGTCATGAGCTCACAGTTTATGAGTTTGAGCCCCACCTCAGGCTCTGTGCTAACAGGCTAACAAGCCTGCTTGAGATTCATTTTCTCTCTCTCCCCATCCCTCTCCTCTCTCTCTCTCTCTCAAAATAAGGAAATAAACTTTTAAAAATTCTATAAAAAGTATAGATAGATCAAACCTTGTCCCTTACAAATAGAGAATGCTCTTTTCAAGTGCCCCTCAAACATTTATAAAAACTTATACCATCATTTATTTTTTATGTATTATGTCCATCATGGATTGAAAGAGGTTCAATAAATAACTTCTGCAACTGTTTATCTCCTTGCAATTTCAGTAGTTTGTAGTTTCTATCTTATAAACATGATGCCATAAATAGGTATACTCCTTACATCTTCATTAAAAAATAGCATTTACTGGGGCACCTGGGTGGCTCAGTTAAGCATCCAATTTTGGCTTATGACATGATCTCCCGGTTTGTGAGTTCAAGCCCCACATCAGGCTCTGTGCTGACAGCTCAGAGCCTGCTTCAGATTCTATGTCTCCCTCTCTCTCTACCCCTCCCCAGCTTGCATTCCGTCTCTGTCTCTCAAAAACATTTTTTTAAAAAATAGCATTTATTTAAAAGCGCCCTTCTTAGACTAATTTAATGGTTTGGGTCTGGATTCAATGTTGTCTAATACTAAGAACACAAATTATAATTATTGCTTCATAAAAATCTTCCATCTTTTAAAGAAATTGAGAGAAAATAAGAAAAATACATGTGGATTTCAGTTACCATCTGTTAAAATTTCCTCTTAGCCTGAAGGACAACCTTTAGTATTCCTAATAAGGCAAGTAAGTTAACAACAAATTCCCTCAATCTATGTTTACCTAGGATTGCTTTTATTTTGCCTTAATTTTTCAAGGATAGGTTTGCTAGATATAAAATATTGGCTGACAATTTTTTCCAGCACTTTGCAAATGTGATTCCATTGTCCTCTGACTATCATTTTCAGGTGATAAGTTGGCAATAAACCACATTGACATTCCTCTGTATATTGTCAGTTGTTTTTCCCCTGTTGATTTCAAGATTTTGTCATAATTTTTAACAGACTATGATATGTATAGGTATTTATCTTACTTTGGGTTTACTGAAATTTTGGTTTATGTAGTTTACTGTTTTTCATCAAACATGAGATGTTTTCACTTACTATTTATCAAATACTTTTTCTGGACCCTTATCTCTCTTTCCCCCTTCCTGGACTCCCTTTAAATGTCTGTTGAAACTTATGATGGTATCCCACAGGTCTTTGCAGCTCTTTTCATTTTTCTTCCATTTTTTTTCTTCTTCTGTATTCTTCAGACCAGTTAGTTTCTAGTGATTTCCTTTCAGGCTCACTAATTCTTTCTTTACCATATTAAATCTGAGTTCTAGTGACTGTCATTTCAATTATACTTTTTACTGTGATTGTGGTGAAACAGAGGCAGCCTAGCATGGTGGAAAAGAACATAGCTCTGTTGTCAAGCTTCAGAAATTCGTCTATTCACCATTTATTAGCTGTGTGACCTTGGGCAATGTTACTTGGCTTCTCTCTACCTTGGATTTCTCATTGCTGTAGTGGTTTGAGAACTGATATAATACATATAAAGTGTTTAGAACAGAGCCTGACAAAGTAGTACCCAATAATTCTTTGCTATTATTATCACTGCTGATGTAGGAGTTTGATCATCAATAGCAGATATGGTCCAGAATTAGTTTTGTACTATAAGCCTGAAATCTTATGTAAGAGAAATAAGTCCCATGTGTGTGATCCCATTAGTCATTCTTCCCAAGTTCCAGTTTCACTATGTTTGTTCCATTGGTATATGGTATATAAGTTACACTATAGTTACATCACTGGGCTATGCTCTGCCCACTTGGTGAGAACTTCAGCATATGACACAGATTTTTCTAGCCTCCTCTCTAAAAGGCCTGGACCTTGATGTTCATGCTTATAGGTAATGTCATCATACTCTAACCCATAATAACCCCTCTTTTTTTTCTAATAACTGTTAACATGCCATACAACTTTGGAAAACACTGCCTTACACCAAGCTTCCTCAGAAGAAAGTCAGGGAAGGCCAGATTGAGTGAGACTGGAGGCTTCTTGGAGCAGGACATATCTCTGAGCAACCTCCAGCCTTTCACCAAATACCATCCTTGTCTTCAAGTAAAAAAGGATTCTGGTGATGGGACAAGTGGACTGTTATGATGAGGATAAGGAACAAATCAAAATGTACGGATGTACTTACTAGAAGATACGGAATCCTCCCAAAGAGGCTCTAACACATTGTTTTTCAAAATGGAGTTTACAACACATGTACATGAGAATAATCCATGAAATGCAGTAAACATGAAGATTCCAAGACAACACCCAGACCTAAGGAAACAGAATCTCTGAGAATGGGGTCCAAGAATCTGCATTTTTAAAAGTTCCCTAGGTGATTCTGCCACAACTGGAATTTGAAAAGCATAGCCTTAGGTAGTCAACAACAGATGTGAGACTTTTCCAATTAAATCAAAGTCACAAGCCAAAATGAAAAGGGTCTGAGATGCATCCAGTGGGAAACGATTTAGTTCTATGGTAAGTAACCACATCTCAATGAGACCAGCCTTTCTGGGGAAGACTATTCCATGGTCTATCAGATCTCTTCATTAGGGAACTTCCCTGCTATTCCAGCTAAGTAGCTTTCCTTAATTTGATCCTATTACTCCCATGCTTTATACAAAGCTGAGTATAGTAATTATACTCAATAAACAAAAATGCTATATAAATGCCATGCCAGGCTCACAATTCCATTCAATTACTCTCAAATGGCCACATCTCCCTACAAAGTGAGGGTCAACCTAGCTGTGCAAGCAAGCTTCTTTTAAGTCTCACATCTCGATTTGGATGAGTAGTGCCATCTTCAGAGTCAAGTGTACAGCCATCAATGGCCCCATTCCTGCAAACAGATGGCATTCTCACAGCTCCTCAACCACATTACAAAAATTGGAACTCAGAGGGCTGTTCAAGATGGAGGCACTTAAGGAAAATGGAATGTGACCATAACTATTGACTCAGTTATAAATGCTGTGATTTCCTGGCCTTAAAAGGACCACAATTAGGACAGCATCAGTATCATAACAATCAACTGGAATGAGCCAAAGCAGTAGGAGAGATGTGGATTGCACATCAGGAAATACCTGGTGACTAGATTATTAGGAATGGCAATAAGCTGCCAAGAGAGGTGGTATGGTATCCTCTACAGGTCATTACAAACTGAAATACAATCTTCTAAGATAATTTCCTGCTAGGTAGAAGTGAATAGATAAGATAAACCTTTTCAGATTTCAAAACAAAGATTCTATGAGCATTCAAAAGATGCAGTTAGAGAAGATTGTTCTTGGGAACAACAACAAAAAAGCTCTTTGGAAGAGTAAATGATCCACTTAGAGATCATTTGGAGAATTTCAGTTGATTTTCCTGTGAACAAGTTGGTTTAGGAGCAACTGGGAAAGAGTTCAGTGGATTGGTACACCTAAATAATTCAAATAATTAACTTTAAATCAAATACACCTCATCATTTATGCCCACAAACACATATATGAATGTGTATATAAATGTGTGCATGTAACGTTAGAGTTTTGGAGGTTCTGACACTTGGAATTCTAAGTATGGACTACTTGGCAAATTATTTCACCTAAAACTTTAATGACAATTAACAGTGATTCTGCCTATCAAAAAAAAAAAATGTTGCTCTGGAATCACCCCTGAAATAGCCCAGACAGCTACCATTTTGATGTCACATTTGTGTTGATCTGCCTAGATCCTGGGAGGTAAAGAATGTAATGTTTCCAGACACCCATCAGGACAAGAGTTCTAGTTCAGGGACAAGCTATGGATGCAAGAACCTGCGAAATGTGGGCTCTAAAGTCAGATACCTTGATTCAAACCCCAGTTCCACTGCTTACTGTCTGCATGGGCCTACGCAATTTCTTAACTGACCCCTCACCAAGCCTCAGCCTCAGCCTCATCATCTGTGAAATGGATAGCAACAATACACATATTATGGAGATTGAGTTAAAAAAATCAATGTAAAACATTAAATGTAATGTCAAACACCAGTAAATAACAAGTGATGTTAAAATTGCCATTATGAACTATAAGTAACTCATGAGTCTCTTCACTCTACTCCTTCAGATTATCCCTGATATTGTATGATAAACTGATGAGGAATCAGTATGCAAAATAAAGCAGATTTCCAAGAATCATAAGTGAAATACCACTTCTAATTCTTGAAACTTCAGTCTTTTCAGAAACAAAAGAGATGAGTAACTGTGTGCCTCTTATAAATCTCAAGAACCAAAAAATAATAGCAATGAAACAGTGAGAACAAGAAGATATATGTGATCAGAAGCAAAACTTAACTGTTCTAAAAGTATTACTCAAGGCCTTAACCACCTAATACAAATTCCACACGGTTAATGAGCTCCTACAAGAAATGGGTGATGCTAAATGGAATACATGGATATTAGTGGACCACCCTCAAGGAGTAAAACTGGGGACAAAACTGAATAATGCAGGGTAATGCAGCTTCTGTGTGTTCTTTTACACATTCTAACTCCAGAGATTTACTTCTGGCAGGAGATGCTTTTCTTCCAACACTTACCATTCTAAACTTATTTAATTATTTATTTAAGTAATGTCTATACCCAACGTAAGTCTTGAACTCATGACCCAAAGATCAAAAGCTGCATGACTGTCCCACTGAGCCAGCCAAGCACCCCATCTCCCCCGCCCACAACACTTCCCATTCTAGAAGGACTTTATATCTCTATCCACTAACTGAAATCTTACTCTTCAGTTAGGACTTGCCTCTCCCCATAGCCATCCCAAGACATTTAGCTTAAAATATATTGCTCCTTACTTGGACATGCATTCATTCATTCATTCAATACTGCTTAGTTCAGTATCTATGAACAATACATTACAATATATAAAACTCTGCAGAGAGCTGATATTGACATATTTTTGTACACTTGCTTCCTTTTTCTTAGCTATGTTCTCTGTCCTTGACAAATTAAAGATGCACTGAAAGATCACAAGACGGAGCAGCACAACTGAAGGAATTTAGGGTAGGATGAGAATGCACTGACAGGAGCCAGTAAATGGCACTCTAGCCCATCTGCAAGATACGGTACTAGGCAGGACTAGAGTGAGGAAGGAAGATCACTTCATCAGGAGGAAGGCAATTTTAACATTTCCCTCAGAAACTAGCAGAGTTCATGACAACTGCTGGTTGAATGAATACATGAATTAATGAAAGAGTGCCTATTTAACCCTCACTCAGGAAAAATGGGCAAGTCAGGTTCTGGCTCAGGTTGCTGAGGGATTTTGGGGAGAAGTGCTTGTCAGAATCTGGCCACAGCACCAATTTTACACTGCACATTAGATAAGCATAATAAAAGACGTGAGCTGGGAAGAGAATAGCCAGCCGATGTTATTTCTCTGAGAATGGCATGTGAGTATGTATTGGTAGAGGGGGTATTAGAGGGGGGAGGCAGTAGGGAGGGAGCAGAGGCCCCTTCTTTCCCCTTATCCATCAGGCTTCTGGTTCACTAAAACCCAATCGGATCTTTGTTTTCTTTCCTGGGCCAGTAATGAATGGCAGTAATTATCCATGCAGGGCTCTGTGTGAGTCACGAGGCAGCTCTGGCTCTCATCGCCTTGCAATTTTGAGCAATGTGTGTGTGTTTTTCACCCACTACTATTGAGGGGTGGAAAAATAGATTACAATTACATTCCGGCTGGCTTTTGAAGACTTGATAGACAGCTGGAAAGAAATCTTCCCTGCAGCTGCTGGGATGAGAGGGTGGCCAAGAGGTGGGCGTGGAGAGAAAAAGAGAGGCCTTGTCAGGAGAGAAGGAAACCACACAAAATGGATTCAGTATATCCTCAAAGGTATTTTTAAAAGATCAGGGTTGTTAATATTAAAAACAAATCTGGTGTCCAGGTGGCTGGCTGCATATCTGTGGGAAGTAGGTCCCTTTCAGGAACATTATGGGTATTCAGGTCCAAAGATGCTATCACTGGATCATACAGCAGCAAGATCAGACTTGAACTGAGGACAGATGCAGCCCACAGCTCTGAATCAAAGGGCTCAGCTGCACGTTTCTCCCTCTGCATCTGGAATCACTTTCCTAGGTTACAGGTGATGTGTTTCTCCAAGAGGTTAGATGAGATGTTTTCTACATTTCCTTCCACTCCACTCTAAGTCTTTTTTTAGTAAAGGAACTCTTATGTACATACTGAACACTGTATGCTTGACACTATGCCCCATGTGTTATCAACATTTCCCACGTAATTCAGACCACTCCCCTCAGAGGGAAAGGTCATAGCCCTCATTTTAAAGATGAAGAAAGTGAAGTTTAGAGAGGTGAAACAACTAGCTGATAAATGTTAAATGTCAGGGTGAACAACTCAAATGGGTTGACTTCAAAACGAGTCTCCCACCCACAGTGCAACGTTGAGCCTTCATCCAGCCACAGGGTTCTGTGGTTCTCTGAAATATTATCAAACAGGCCACTGGAACCTATTACTGAACTATTATCACCTTATCAAGGATTAGTCAACCCCAGTGTGGGACACGGGAACACACACATACTAACAAGGGGAGAACAAGTAAGGCCCCGTGCACTGAGCATTGTTCCAGGAGAAGGGTCTTGGTGGGGGCACTGATAGACAAAGAGCTGCAAGAGGAGTGCAGGGGACAGTCACAGGTAGGGCAAAGAATGGCAAAGCTGAGCTTGAAAGACAAATTCAACTTACTTCCCATCTTGCCGTAGACTAGCCCAGAGGCTGGGTTGTTTCTGCAGCCCCACACCCACCCATCCTAGGCAAGCAACACTGGCAATTCGGCCCCAACAAGTTGAAGACATTTCAAAAGAACAGGCAAGGGCACACTGGTTGTGTAGCATGAGTGTTCACTAGGACCTCATCCCCACAGTGCAAGGTGGGGTCTTTGGAATATATGAAGACCATAGGTGTATCTTTAGATGGAGCTTGTTCACTGGGTCAGACATCCTCAAACAAGTCTGGGTCTCAGGAAACCAAGATGTAAGAATGGTCATAAACTCCTCAGGCTATGGGAGCCCTTGTACGTCTTCCTTACCTGCTTGGAGTATCTCCTAACAGAAATTATACCTTAGTCTCCTACTCACAAAAATAATTAAGAAAATGATTACAACAAAAACAAAACAGACCCCACTCTGGATCCACGGGCCCACATCTGACCTTGTTCTCAGCACAACGGAATGAATATAGGTTGCAGGCCTAGCAGGCAGGTGTGGCCTTTCATTTAGGGCCTAACCAAGAACTATTTATTCTTGTTTTGTTTCCAGCTTCCCTTGGACAGGACAAATAGATTTGGATCACTAAAAACTCCTGGGTATGATGGAAGGACAGGAAAGACAAATACCTTTTCACTAGTTAATGGTCACCCTCCAGGCTAAATGCAATGTGCCTTCAGTATTTCATCCATTCATTCCTGTTGTTGAAATGGCATGTCAAAGAGAGGCAGATTGAACTAGGCATCAAGGATACAGAAGTATAGTAAAAGACTTTATTTTTAATTTACAAAATATTCTCCAATATTTTATTTCTATTATAATCAAAACACTAAAAATTTGGGAAGCAAGAATGCCAATTACTGCAAGTAGTGGAGGGAGCAATGCTAATATGTTTATTACTCTCCTCTAAAATAGATACCCAGTTGTCTAAGTCCTACAATTCCACAGTAGGTAAAGAAAAAAAAAAAAAAAAAAGGAACACCATGGCTATGACACAAATGAAATATCGATATCCTCTACATGTAACTTACATACATTTGTAGATATTTGGGTATAAAATTCCCACTCCATCTAAGGCACTGGGGAACTCACCAGCTTTACGCGCTCCTACAACCCAGACAATAACTGTAGGTAAATATGCCCTCCAAACCACAGGTAGGCATAATTTCCCTAACAGATGGAAGGAGATTTCAACAGCCTTCTAACCTCTAGAGAAGGTGGACAGCACAGTGGTCTATGGGACTACATGGAGCTGCCAAGTAAAATGTTCAGAAAAGTCTCTCTTATCCTTAGCTAACTGCATAATAAACATTTCCACTTTTTACCACCAGCCTTCCAGGCAGGGTTTGCTTGGATGGCATTTTGCCTATTGGTTTAGCTCAAACACAGACCACAATTTAAAAACTGGTCTGGGCAGGAATTTCTTTGTTCAGTAATATACTAAGTAGGCATAGTAAGCTTTTACTGAAGGTCAGGAGTCATACTAGATATTAGGGGTGCCTTCCTCATGCTCTCGTTGCTTACAGATTAATCACAGATAAGTAAGGAGGCCATTACAAACTACTGCAGGGGAGACCCAGCTGAATGGATTACAGAAGGATGCTGGGCCAGATTTTGGCCCCAGCTATCATTTCATCCTATTCCATACCAGTCTTAAAGGTGTTCACAACACAACATCATAGTCAACCTTAGCTTCTCGCTGGAAACATTGGTGACTGTGGAAAAAAGATGACTACCTGAAGAAATGTGCATCTTAGGACAGATGGCTATGTTCATGATGGAAAGGATGGAGAAGAGGGTGCACAAAGAAGTAAGACAGTCTTAGCTGCAAGGGAAAAACTATCCTGCACCAAAACAATATTGAAAAGAACAAAGAACAAAGTTAGAAGAACAAAAGAACAAAGTTAGAAGACAAACAGTTCCATACTTCAAAACTTACTACAAAGCAATGGTAATCAAAATGGTGTGGTACTGGCATAAGGAAAGATAGATAAATTTGACTGTCCAGAAATAAAGCCATATATTCATGGCTGACTGATTTTCAACAAGGGTGCCAAGACCATCCAATACAGAAAAGAATATTCTCTTCTGTTGGGTGCTCGGACGATTGGATAGCCACATGCAAAACAATGAAATTGGACCTGTGCCTCATATCATATACAATAACCAACTTAAATGGATGAACAATCTAAACAGGAAATCTAAAACTATAAAAATCTTAGAAGAAAACATATGAGTAAATCTTCATGACCTTGAATTTGGCAATAGAATCTTAGATATGACACTAATAAGTGCAAGCAACAAGAAGAAAAATAAATTGTGCTTCAAAGGACACCATCAAGATACGTAAAAGCCAACCCAAAAATGGGAGAAAATATTTGCAAATCACGCATCTGGTAAGAATCCAGTATCCAGAAAATATATACACATGTACATACATACATATAAGTATATATACACATATAAAACTCTTACAATTCAACAACAAAAAGGCTGTTAACTTATAAAATGGACTAAAGACTTTAATAGACAATTCCCCAAAGGAAACATACCACGTGAAAATATGTTCAATGTCATTAATCATTAAGGAAATACAAAATCAAAACCACAATTAGGTACCATTTCACCACTTCGCATGAAACTAGCTATAACTTTCTTAAAAATGGAAAATAACAAGTGTTGGAGAGGATGTGGAGAAACTGGAACCCTTATCCTTTGCTGGTGAGAATGTGAAATGGTGCAGCTGCTGTGGAAGTTTGGTGGTGCCTCAAAAAGTTAAACATAGAATTACTATAGAATTGAAAACAGATACTCAAACAAATACATATACATGCATGTTCACAGCAGCACTATTCACAATAGCTAAAAGGTGAAAACAACCCAAACATCCATTGCTGCATGAATGGATAAACAAACTAAGATATATAGATACAATGGAATACTATTCAGCCATAAAAAGGATTGAAGTACTGATATACTACAGTGTGAATGAACCTCGAAAACATTATGCTAAATAAAAGAAGCCAGACACAGAAGGCCACATATAGTACAATCCTATTTACATGAAATATCCGGAATAGGTATATCCATAGAGACAGAATGCAGACTGGTGATCGCCAGGGGCTGGTGAAGAGGGGAAACAAGCAAGAACTGCTTATTGGTTGCAGGGCTTCCTTTTGGGGAGATGAAAATGTGTTTGAAATAGAAGTGGTGGCTGCACTAATGCTGTGAAATACTGAAATATAATCACTGAACTGTACACTTTAAAGTGGTAAATTTTATGTTGTATGAACTTCACCTAAAAAAAAAATCCAGTACTTAAAAAAAAATAAATAAATAAAATGCCTACAGAACATTCATTCATTCATTCCACAATAGGGAAGGGTCCAATGGGGAAATACTAGTATGTATCAGGCACTGTGCTGAGGATAAAATGCTGAGTATACTTGTGCCAGTCTACTGGCAAAGACAGACTTCAATCAAATAATCATTTTCATGAAGCATAAGCACCATAAATGCAATAGAAGGTTTCTGGATCAGGGAAGGCTTCTCTGAAAATGTCAAAAATGAGCTGAGATAGAAAAAGTAAGTTAGAGGTAATAACTCAGTGAGGAAGGAGGGGTTGGGGCAGTGGCGGAGAGAGCACTCCATTCAACAGAAAGAAGCATAGAAAGATCCTGTGGCAAAGGCGAAAAGGAAGGAAGCCAGTCCATTCTTGGCATTCAAAAAATTAAGTTTTGACTAGTTGCAAGCCACCCATATATTTATTAAATGTAGTAATTTACAATTTTGCAGAGACACTAATTCAAACTGTGAGGCTGTGTGAGTGGTCCTAGTCAACTTTGCTACCACATTCACTACCACATTTTCATTTACTGTTGACGAGGTCACTTAAACATCTTCACGTACTCTGTGGCATTTCATGAGGGAAATTATATACCTTGGTAGTATATATAATTTCAAAGATGTTGAGGGATCCCCCCTGAGAATATCCAGTGCTCTGTGTATATAACAGACTGAATAAATCTTTGTTAAATGGGCCAGATTTGGCCACAAAGTACATTTGTTTGGCCAGCATGGCCTTTAAAACTAAGGTTCCGAATTCCTTCCGGAAGGGCATGACTTCTCTGGTCTAGCCCCAGGCTCCTCTACCTCTTACTGTCTAATCTGACAACACCAACCTGCTTCCCTATTTTCACTTTCTGTTTGGCCTCTAACTACAGTTGAATTTGTGCCTCCCTCTAAAAGAAAGCCTGTGAGGGTATGTTTGGTTGGCTTTTGGTGTTGTCTTTTTTGAAGCCTGGGGAGGGGAGGAGTATGACAGGCTAATCAAAAAAGGTGCGCAGGAGTGTGAGACAGAAGAGGTCCTTCATTAACCATAAGACAGAATTAAATACAGATACAAAATTATATCAACAAATAAAAGGTGACTGAGAGAAAGGTGATTAATAAAATCAATGCCTGAACCTAGCCCCCTTGGACTATGAACTATGAAGCACAGAAACCCACATATACCCAGAGTATGCCCAGCACTAAAGACCCTATCTGAGATCAAGGAGAAGGCAGCATGAGCCTTACAGGAGTCAATTGTTGAGGGAATGGTGATTTTTGCACATCCGCTGACAGAAATCTTGGCATGGAGACTGTGATCTATACCGACCAGGCCCTGGGAAATGCCTTTGTGCAGAGCAAGAAAAGAGAGGTACACAGGTCTTAACTCTAAGCAACATGGCTACAAAAATAATTACAGATGGCAATGGTTTCCTTGATTTTTGCTTCCAGGTTTCTGCATGCTAGAAAGGGCTCCAAAGGGCACCTCCTACAGCAATTCCAGCATCTCCCTGCAATGTTGCAAGAACAGAACATTCATGTTTTCCCAGAACTATTATCACAGTATGTTCTGAGACAATGGGGTTCAATAGGGCAAACAAAAGGCTGGAAATAGAAGGCCAGTACATTCAAATCATTTTGCCCTAGCCATTCATTCAATAAATATTTATGAGTACTTATCATGAGTCAGAGCAGGCCAGACATGGAGACAGAAAAGAATGACTTCTCATTTTTAACTGAGACAAATCATTCCCTCTGTCTGTGACACAAAGGGTCCTGCTTTCACACTTCAATTGTAGTCCCAAGGAAACTGCCTCTGACATTATCACTGCCACAGTCTACAACGACTAGCCTCTGGAAAGGTGAATGTAGAAAAACAGCCAGAAATATTCTCAGGGGGGGGAAATGAGGACTCACCTTGCAGCTAAAAAAATACACCTTAAAGTAATGAAAACAGTGTGGTACTGTTTTAATCACAGAACAGAAAGTTCAGAAACAGACCAATGTGTACGTGATATTTTAGTGGAAGATAAACAGACGTTTCAATCATGGGGAAAGGAGGAACTAACCACTGGTAGAGGATGAAGAATGTGTCCTGTGATATTGGGACACTAGGTTATTCACATTTTAATAAGTAATTACCACCCTACGTGAACTAATCATAAATATAAGTTCCACATGGCCTAGAAATCTAAGTACCTAAATATTTATATTATCTAAATACAAAACCTCCAACGATAAAATAAACTTTAAAAATCTTAAGATAAGAGCTTCATGAGCATGGCATAAAGTTCAAAAACCATAAACAGAGAAATTGAGATTTAACTGCATTAAAATTTCAAATTCTGTACAGAAAAATAAAATTAGAAGCCTCCCCCCAAAATGCTGGAAAAGATATCTGTAATATATATCAAAGGATTAAGGGGTGCCTGGATGGCTCAGTTGGTTAAGCGTCCGGCTTCGGCTCAGGTCATGACCTCATGATTGTGGGTTCGAGCCCCACGTCAGGCTCTGTGCTGACAGCTAGCTCAGAGCCTGGAGCCTGCTTCAGATTCTGTATCTCCCTCTCTCTCTGACCCTCCCCTGCTCGCACTGTCTCTGTCTCTCAAAAATAAATTAAAAAACATAAAAAAAAGGATTAAGAGCCATATTATAAGCATGTACAAATTATGAAACCCCACTAGAAAAATGATGAAAAACATGAACAAGCAATTCACTTAGATGAAGTTCAAATAGCCAAAAACATAGAACTATGGTAAACTCTACCAATAATCAAAGTAATGAAAACAAAATGATTTTTACCCACCATATTGTAAACAATGTTGAAAACTGATAATATACCCTGTGGATAAAAATGTAGGGGAATGGGTATACAGTTGAAGAAAAATACAAATTGGCACAGCCATTGTCTAGAATAATTTAGCAATGTGTGTCAATATTAAAAATAAATTATCTTTTGACTCATGAGTTCCACTTCTATTAACTATCCTACAAGAATGCTCACAATACAGATATACAAATATACGCACAATGGAATTCATGGAAGCTTTGTTTATAAAAGCAACAGAAAAAGAAACAACCAAAATGTCCGTCTATAAGAGAATAAATACATTATGAAACTCCTGTACTATGGAATACAACAGAAGCATTTTAAAAAGAATAAGGTAGATCTATATAACTGTTGACAAGGAAAGAGATCTTTGATAAAATTGCTAAGAAAAAAAAGTAAAACACAAGTGTTATAATCATCTTTTGGTAAAAAAGCAAATTTACAAATAAGTATGTTGTATAAATATACTAATGTATGCATAAGAAAATTATAAGTATGCATAAACACACAAATATATATATATATAGACCAGAAAAAAGAAAATGTCTGGGAAAATATAAACCAAGCTGTAGTCAGTAGCTGCATCTAATAAGATGATGTACAGTAGTCTGAATTGCAAAATCTTTTCATCGTAGAAAACTAATCAAGAAATAACGTAATAAAGAAGAGACGGTAATGGGTCAAACCATCTTCTCTTTGCAGCTGTATGACACCGAAAACTGTCGTCATCCTTTTTTCCTAGTCAAATACCTCCATGTTCTAGCTCTTTCTCTGTAAGATGCTCAACCTTAGAGAGTTAGCTAGCACAAGAATTGTTTTTGCAAGACTCATTCTCTAAAACAACAATCTCAAGGAAGGAGGGTAAAAATTTTAGAACCACACGTGCTTCATGCCCTTTCCCATATCCGACCATGGTATATGTGGGCTTTCACTGAATGAAGTTTACAACTATAGAAAAATCCCTCCATCTAATAGGAGTATTTATACCCCTCAGGAGTTTGAAGGCAGGAAGAAGGTTGTACAACCACCGCTGTTAAGAGCTGGTTAGCCAGATCCTTTGAAATCCCATGCTAAAGCTGGGACCGTCGCCACTACATGGGCAGGCACACTTACTTACACAGCTGAACTCATTCCGTTGTGGGAAAGGGAGAACTAATTCACTTAAGGGAAGTACTTCCATTTCATACAAAGTTTTTTCCCCCTTATAACTCTTCATAATTGGGGTGCCTGGCTGGCAGTCAATACAGCATGCAACTCTTCATCTCAGGGTCATGAGTTCAAGCCCTACACTGGGTGGAGAGATTACTCAAAGTAAATAAATAAAACTTAAAAATATATAAATGATTTTTCAAATTTAAAAACTTCATAATCATATTAACTAGATATCAATTGTATACAATAAACATATTAACTCTAAGAGAAAATACCATGTGGAGTAAGAATTAAAGAAATGCAAGACCACATACAGAATAAGACTGTTACCCACAGAATCTCAATTTAAACTGTTATTACTCATTGTGCCTCTTTTTTTAACATCAGAAGTCACGCAGATCTCATTCTCTGCGTCAGTGTTGTGGGTTTCTGGGGAACTTTGAGAGCTGCTGAAGGATAATCCAGCTTTGTGGAAAGACTTGCTGACGCCTGCTCCCACACTTCAGTCTTGCTTCAGGGCCTCACAGAAGTATCCAAAGCTCACAAACACCCAGCTATTTAGAATTTCCCAGTAAGGCTTTAATTTGCCTCCTGCTGCTGGCTCTAATTATCTAGCCAGTGCCTAAGAGGGAAAACCCAGCCTCCGCCTTCCACTTTGCCTATATGGCAGCTCTGGTGCTTGTTTCCTGCAGGCTTTCTCATCTTGCATAGACTTGACACACAAAAAGGCCCTGAAATATTGGGCCAGTGTGTCCCACCATCATGTTCTGCATGACTGTGTACCACACAACCAGGAAAGAATTACTCATGATAATCATCATTTCTTACTGCAAGTAGACTATTGAAGATTAGTCATTAAGCCACTCCAGCAACTTCCAACTGTTGTTTTGTTTGCTTGATGGAAGCTGGGATTCTCAGGGCATTCTCTTCTTTTTGTTTTTATTTTTTTAATTTGCCATTTTCACCATTTTTTTGTCTTTATTTTGAGAAACAGAGAGTGAGCGGGGGAGGGGCAGAGAGAGGGAGACACAATCTGGAGACAGATTCCAGGCTCTGAGGTGTCAGCACAGAGCCTGATGCAGGGCTCACACCCATGAACTGTGAGATCATGACCTGAGCTGAAGTCGGGCCACCCAACCCACTGAGCCACCCACGTGCCCCTAAGGGCATTCTCTTTAAAAGACTCTGCCTCTTCCCACCATCCAACCACTTTAAACATAAGTCAAATTTAGCAGAAGCATTTGAATGTGAGAAGTTTATTAGTAACATTCCATCTTAATTTGACTGATTTGTGCCAAGAATATAAAATCAGAATAATCTATGACTATTACCATTATTATGGTCCTTCAAATTTCAGATAAATCATTTGACGTATAAAGTAACCCAAAATATCAACATCTGAATATATTGTTAGGTCTCATTTAAGTCCAGGATATCTTCATTTCTAGTTGGGTGCCTTTTCCTAGGATTTCAGATACCAAAATAGAACCTGGTTGAGAAGTTGGTGCAGATAATTAAGGGTCCTGTGGTCTTTGCTATTTGGCTGAGGGACCGCCACACACTGACAAGTAGGTTGTGTTTCACATTCAGGGAAATTACTCTCATTGCCATCAGTTGACTCCAGCCCCCCTGTCTCTTGGAACATCTTTCTGAGGCTGTTTATTGCCTCAACAGGCAGCCTGCACGGTGTAGCCTGTAAACGCCGGATACGCCTACGTGCCGGCACCCACCATAGTTTGTAAACCAACTGAACAAACCTTTTTCTAATTAGTGCCTCTTCTCCAGATTTGTTTTGATTCTCCAAGAGACCTGGTGTGTGGAAATCTGTTCCATCTTCACTTTTAAGCTAGTTTTGAGATGGAGGACCATAAAAATAAAAACAAACCCTAACTCTCAAGTCTCACCAAATAAGTCATTTAAGATGGGATGTGGCCAATTTCAAAAAAGCAGAAAAATAACCCTGATCACCTCACTTTTGTCTCATGAGCACTAAGCTGAAGTAGTTGCAGATAGATGTGCGGGATGAGAACAACCAGCAGGACCTGGTTTCAATCTCGTTCCTGTTATTGTTTCTTCTAATGTTGGACCCTCTGCTTTCTAAACCCCAGTGGTGAAAAGAAAAGGGAGAAATAGGTATGCTTGCATCTCTAGCACTAAGTCCTTTACTCTGCTATTCTGGTCCAGCCACCAAGCGCCTTTAGGACTGAGTACCAAACCCCCAAGACAGCCAGTCCCTTCCACATTACTACTCCCCAGAGGCACGTGGCTGGGGCAGGGGTTTGGGTAAGATAGGCAATTTACAAAAGAATTTAGAATCCCTAAGATTGATGGTTGGAAATGAGTCTTCTCTGGTGACCCTACATCATCAGGTATGGTAGGAAATAAGCGATGTGCTAATATGCACATTCTTTTAACATGGGCCCTCTCCATATCAGAATTCTAACATAAAGACTGGCAAGGCCTACACTATCAAGAAGGTTGTCCATCAAATCAGCAGGGGAAAGAGAACATGTGGACCATTTTTGAAAGGCTTTCACTCAGAAACGTCATGTGTTACCTTCACTCATTTTCTTGGCCAAAGCAACTCACACAGCCAGATCCAATTTCAAAGGGGCAGGTGAATACTATCTAACCACATGCCAGAGGAAGGGAACTAGGAATACTGATGAGCTCCAACAACTACCATTCCTGCACTGCATACCTCAGCGGGGTTGAGGATCAGATGAAACCAGATATGCAAGTGCTTTTAAAAACTGCAAGCCCTATACAACAGTGAGGTGTTGGTTTTTTTTTTTTTAATGAATGCCACACCACTGACAGTATTCAAGACCTTTGCCACATTGATATTGGATAATCTCCACCCAACAATGTAAGTATGAATGTTTTCTGGTATTCAGAAGTGCTTCCTAGGTCTTTAGACCTCATCAGGGACCCCACATAATTTTTCCTGTAACCTAAGAATATACCTTTTTTCCATACTGTCCCCTCCCCACACTAAAAGGTTTTCTACCCCTATTTCTGAGGTCCCAGAATTGGGTTCATTTCCATTTATACTCGTTCTCCTGGGAACAAAGCAGGGGGAAATGGAAGCTAAACTACTTGGTTGCTACTCTGGCCCTAACATAGACTAGTTGTTAAATCTTAGCAGGACACCAGGCGGTACTGCTGTCTTGCTTCGAGAGTGTCTGGCCGTAACAGACCCGGCAGATGCCCCTTCTCCCAGCCTGCGACCACCCTCCCACCTCTTTTCACAACCATGCTCTAGCCATCCTCTGCCTCCAGGACCGGCTCACACCATTCTGGGGCCTTAGCTCCTCATGGCCGACCACCTGCGAGCTCCAGATTCCTCGGAATTATTCCACCGAGGCGGAGGCTGCCGTCCTCCCCCCGGCCGGCACGCACCTGCGGGCCTCCACACCTACCTCTCTCTGGGCTTCTATTTCGCCCCCACGCGGTTGTGGCTCCGGAGGGCGGCACCACTGCTTCCCTCGTTGGCGAGGAGAAGTGCCAGGGCTCCTGCGCCTCTTGCACCCGGGAACCCCAGGCGGCGGCCACGCCCTCTCCCAGGATACCCAGAATCGTCCCACGAAGAGTGGGGCAGACCCCTGGGGCCCTGGAAGCCTCCGGGCTCTTGGGCCGCATGCCTGGGTTCTGCCCGCGCAGAAGCTCTGTGACCTCCTGGAGAGCCATTTCCTGGATGCGGAGGTAAAACTCATCCAGATGGGCGGCCACCTGACTCGCCTGCGCTGGCCGGCCGCCCCCTCGAACGGCTCACCTTCCAGCACCACTAGGAGCCTCCAGGGCCCAGCGGCCTTAAGAGGGGCCGCTCTGGCATCCCACTGGTGCCAGGGCGTGTGCCTGAGCTGAAGCTACTGGGCAACTTTGTAACCCGTTAGAGCCCTCTCCCAAGCTAGGCCAAATGGAAACAATAAAGCTTTTGGCAGAAAAAAGAAAAGGAAAAGAGTAAAGAAAGAAATCTTAGGCAATCTTTCTGAGTTTCAGTTTCCTTCTGTGAAAAGTGGGGTTATTAAAAAGGTAGTTACCTACCCTGCCAAGGTTTTGAAAGGAATAAATGTACATAATCATATATAAAGTGCTGAACTTAGTGCCTGGATCACAATAAGCATTCCATTACCATTGTCTTTTTTTTTTTTTTTTAAGAGAAAAGAAACTGTAAAGTTACTTTAAGGGCTGTGATAGCAGTGAAGGTAACTGTTGTGACAGCCAAACCAGTGGCGACCTCTAGGGAACAATGATGGTCCTAGGAGATGGGACCTGAGGCTGCCTCAGTGAAGTGCCATTCATTTAATGAGTCAATCAGTCAGACGTTTAGCATCCTTTCTACTCCACGCCCTGTGCTAGACCTATGGCTCCGATACAGTCAGACCTATCCTTCCCTCTGTGAGCTCATACTTTGGTAGGGGAACCACCTACTCCCTCACCCCCACATCCCATGGCAGGTTACCTTGCTTGAGATTTTATGCCAGGAATTCTAGTCCTCTCTTGTTAAAATAAAAATAGCCTGGGGCACCTGGATGGCTCAGTCAGTTAAGCTTTGGACTCTTGGTTTCGGCCCAGGGCATGATCTTATGGTTCATGAGTTCAAGCCCCAGGCTCTCAGCTGGGGAGAAGCCTGCTTGGGATTCATTCTCTCTCTCTCTCTCTCTCTCTCTCTCTCTCTCTCTCTCTCTCTCTCCCCTTCTCTCTGTCCCTCCCTCTCTCCTCTCTCTCTCCACCTCAGAATAAATAAATTGACTTGAAAAATATATAAATAGTCCTGAGAAAAGAACCATATTCTCATTTCCTGCCAACCAGGACCAAACTGACCAGGGGTATGATCTCTCTGGGGAGAGACCTATCCTCAAAGTGCCATCCCTAATTCTGCAGTAGGACCTAATATTTCACTAAGATTCATTTATTTGGATCATTCTTTAGGTACCTAGAATCTGATTTGGAAATCATTTACCTTTAGAATGATTCTAATGATTCTAATTCTCTAGGCAAAAATCCCAAAAACAAGCCCTGAAATAGATATAGAATATATTTATATCACACATATACACATACACACATTTATAAGCCTTCATCAAAATGCTATCAACTCTCCAAATAGTATTTCTAGAACATGATTATCATCATTATTTCTTTGTCTAATCATTTTTCCTTCATATAGTTGTGTCTTTCGTCTCATGATGGCACCTGTGATAGGCCAGAGTTCCCTAATTGTTAAAAGTGTGTTCACAAGCTATTCCTATAATATTGCTGCTATACTGATCGGGAACAGCAATTAAATATCTTGCAAGCAATTTTAACATTCATCAAACTGATAATGGCAAGAAACAAATTGGAGCCTTTCAGTGTTTTACCAGATGTGCTTTTCTAATTCCTTATTACTCTATATATTTCTGGAAACTATTTCTATATACAAATCAGCTGAAAAGAAATGTGCTCTTTGCTGCAAAAATAAAAGAACAAGTTTAAGCTGCTTGCCACCCTGGGTATAATCACAATCACATTAAAATGCAGCTCGATGGCTCATCTTTCGTCTTTTCCCTCAATCAGTCAGTAAATTAATTCCTTTATAGATATGAACATCAATATTCTATTTTTGTTAAAAGTGCCTTTCTTCCCCCAATTACTTCCTGGGTAAAGCAGAGTTACTATGGCAATTTCTGAATTTTGCACTCTGCAACTTTAGACTACCACTGTTTTATAAATGGGAAGCTATAATTTAGCGCAATTCATTTTACAAGGTATAAGAAGAACACCCACATGTTCTTAACTGTCTGTGGCAACAATGTGATATGTGGAGGGAGGGGTTGTTGCTCACACCTATAAAATGTGGGAGGGGGAGGGGGAACGAACCTTTTCCTACGGTGCATTTTTATACCCCAGCACCCAGTGGGTGCCTCAGTCACAGTGGATGCCAGATATATTTGTTGAGAAGGAAGATAAAGAAGAATCTATATATCTTCTTGTGCATTTCCCCCTGGGACTCCCTCCTATTAATAATCCTACACCATGTGTGAAGGAAAGCAGTTAGTGAAAAGGTTTTATGCTCTTTGGGGCTATGGAAAGGGGTCTCATGGCCCAGGAAGACCCTGATACCTCCCCACTAGAGGGCTCCGCTTGGTTCTAGCCTCCTTTTAATCCCACACAATGCCATTTTGTAGTTCCTTAATACCTGGATAATAAGAATCTTCTGTAACAAGTCTGCAATGACATGGAGACATCTAAGTAATCCTACTGGAAAACCCATTCAAATGCCTCTGTTGTAAACCATGCAGGCAGAGCTGTACCATTAGTGACCAGAGGTTATACAGACAGATTAGTAACATCCTAGCGACTTATATTTCCGTGTTAGCTTCCACTAATAATCCATCTAATGGATGGCCATTAGAGATCTCTACTGCTTTGGACCAGCTTCTTTTTGCCACTTGTCTCTCTTTCAGAGAAGCCTCAGACTGGAAAGACAAAAGCATCTCTCAAACCACACACAGTCCAGTGTTCTGGTCACCAGAGTAGGAGCACAGAGATGGGATTAAGACCAAAACTCTCCATGCAAAATGTAGGATCTACCTACCACTTGGAAAGACCTCGCCGCTTTTGAAGACCTATCACAAGTTTTCTTAACCTGGAGCCGTGGATGAGCTTCTGAGCTCCAGAAACTCTCAAATTAAAAGACAATACTTAATCCAATTTATAAATAGGAGGTTATACGATTTTTGGCAGGCTCCTATAAGCTCAGGACCCCAAAATGAGTGAAGCCCATTGGCTTAGCAAGTCCAGGGTGGGCTTCAGGTAGAGACTTCAAGCAGATGGCCAGCATTCTTTGCAATAACATCTTCAACGTACTGAGAGAAGATAGCTTTCAACTTTTCAAAAGTAAAAATGGTTTATAGTAAAGAAGAAATAAAGATATTTTAGAAAGATAACGGCAGAGAGAGTCTATTACTCAAATAATACAAAAAAAATTATTTCAGGTTGTACCTGGACCCTGAATGAAAACCTAGGATACAAGAAGCTATACTGAAAAGAAAGATTTGTAAACATGAATTAATTTTTTAAAAACTGCTAATAGTAATGACTAATTCAGGGGGTTAAAAACAAGGTACCATAACATACATGGAGAATTTTTGCAAAAGAATTGAGAGATTTATAAAGGTAAATCTTTTTAAAGTTCTCCTATTGTTTAGGGAATAGGTAAAGATACATATTGTCTTTAGACCTTGTTAAGTCAATATATTATGTTAAAAATTTAAGGGTATCCAGGGGTACCTGGGTGGTTTAGTGAGTTAAGTGTCTGACTTCAGCTTAGGTCATGATGTCACAGTTTGTGAGTTTGAGCCCCGTGTCAGCTCTGTGATGACAGCTCAGAGCCTGGAGCCTGCTTCGGATTCTGTCTCTGTCTCTCTCTCTCTCTCTCTCTCTCAAATAAATATATAAATATTAAAAATTTTTTCAGGGTACCCAACCCCCTCCCCAAATTTAAGGGTATCCACTAAAATATAAATCTAATATACAATTTCCAAATGATATAGATGGAGGAAAAGAAGCAATAAAGAAACTCAATAAGTGTAATAGAATGTACAAAAAAAACACAAAGTAAAGTTAGTAGAAATAAATTTAAAAATAACAGAAATTATGAATATAAACAGAACTAGCCAATAATTAAAGTCTTTGATTTTTTTTAAATCCAACTATATGTTATTTTACAAGACATACCATTAAGGTACAAAACTAATATGAGACTACATAATGACAAAGGGAACTATTCATTATAAATAAATAATAGTTCTGTGCCTGTAAAACTGGAAGGAATTACAAAGAGAAATGAATCAATCCACAATCGGTGTAAGAATTTTTAGTATGCTTATTTGATAGTAATATCTAGGATCTCCTTATAATCAAGGAGCACATATTCCTTTCAAGCATACATGAATTATTTTCAAAAGTGGACCATGAACTGGTTCACAAATTCTCAATAAGTAATATGAAATTGAGGTCATACAAACCACAGTATGTAACTATAGCACAATAAACCAGAATTGAATTTTTTTAAATATAGCAAACTATTTTTTACAGGAGTAAAATAAACTTATAAATAATTGAGCCACTGAATAAAAATAAAAAATAGAAATTACTACTATTCAGAATAATGAAAATAATACATATTCAAAATTGTGAGATGCAGCAAAAACTGTTTTTAGGAGAAACTTTATAACACATTATATTTATGTATGTAACAGAAGGGGGGAGGAAGATTTACCTAAGTTTTCAAAAAAAGATTACAGAGGAAAATAGCAAGATAAGCCCAAATATAGTAGTATGAAGGGAATTTTAATTTTAAGCATAGTAATTAATAAAATAGAAAACAAAGAAATAATAGGATTAATCAAACCAAAGCTCTTTGTTTAAAAAGATGGAGTAAACACACCCTGTCTTGTCTCACACTGAATGCAACTACAATATGTGGACAGAATTCATAGAGCAGTTATTTGAGGACTCTGAATAGTAAACGGGAGCTGGCAGATTAGGAAATAGATTCAGATTCTAAGTAGCTCTCAACCAGTGGTGAATTAATCATTTTTCCCTCCATATCCCCCAGACCATTCTAAGGACAGCCTGAAACCTAGAAGTGAATATTGCCATGGACAGAGAAAGCTCCAGCACAATACCTTTAACTCAGGCTTGAAAGACAAGAAAGGGACCTTCTGGCAGCAACTGGCTGGCCTAAAACTCTGAAAGAAGGGAACTTTCCTCTCTGATCATAAGTGTTCTGGTCCCAAAAAGGTAGAGTGAATTTCTGTTGCTTTTTTCTCTATCATTTAGTCACTTGACTCCAAACATACATGTAATCGTAGAAAGTGTGTAATAGAATAAGGTAAGTAAACACCCAGATTTCTGGTTGGAAGATTGAAAAGGAAAACTCCAGGAAGCCAGACTGTACCATGGAGATCACAGAGAGGGAAGAGCTTAGGAAAGCAACCCCATAAAGTTGTCTTTGAACCCATGAACACCCTCCCAAATTTTGCTTACATAGATCTGGTCTAAACAGCAAACCAAAAACTCTGAGAATTAAACTAAGAAATAAATCACTAACCAGGTCCCAGATTGGCTGCTGGGTGGGGCACATTTTGGACAGATCTGAATGATACTGTAAAAGCTTTGAAACTGATGATAAAATCACAACTCACAGAAGGTTGTATGAACTTTTGGCCTATACTCAACCAGGCCAACTGCCTACTAAAACAAAAATATAGACATTGCCCAAGGAATTAAACAAGACTAAGAATCTTAAAATGTACTGTTAAAAATGTTGGGCATACAATCCTAAATTATTTTGTACACAAAGAGCCAGGAAAATCTTGACTCAGATGGAAAGACAATGAACAGACATCAACACCAAGATGACATAGATGTTCAAATTATCTGGTGAAGATTTTAAAGCTGTATTATTAAAATATTCTAACAAGTAAGGGCAAACACTGTGGAACTTATGGGGAGGGGTAACAAACTTTCAGCAATGAAACAGAAGAATATACATCATGTGTGTATATATACATATATACACACACATAATTTAGAACTGAAAAATACAATAATCAAATTTTAAAACTCCCTACAAGGGTTAAATACAGAATGGAGATGACAGAGTAAAAAGTCAGTGAACTTAAAGAGACATTACCCAGTCTAAAGAATAGAGAGAAAAAAAGACTGAAATGCTAGTTTCATTATTATAATTAATTATAATTACTGAGTTAATTCATTACATTAACAAATTAGAAGAGAAAAATAAATGATCATCTCAATAAATGTTTAAGAAGCATTTAATAAAATTCAACACTTAATCACTATTTAAAAAAATAAACTTTACACAAAATAATACTCTGAGAATATTACCACCAAAAAATATTTATAATATAGTGGAATCATTCTCCAAAATTAGGAAGCAAGACAGATGTTCACTATCACTTCTATTCATAATAATACAAGAAATAAGTATCAGAACTACTATGAACTAATAAGTATTAGAACAAACAAGCAAAAATATCACTTAAAACAACAACAAAAATATTAAGTATCTAAGAATAAACCTTTTTTTAAATATATAAAACTTTTATCAAAAGTTTAGAGGTCAACTGAAGAACATAAAAGAAGATGAAAATTAAAGGAGTGCTATACCATTTTAACAGATGGAAAGACTAAATATCTTATAGAAGTTCATTCCTTCCAAATTACTCTTTAAATATTTGCAATTCCAAACAAATTCTCAATAGGATAGAACTTGACATACTTTTTCATATGAAAAAGTAAACCACCATGAATAGCCATAAGATTTTTGAGAAAGAGGAAAAGGAGGAGGAAGAATGTAGTGGCCATGGCTAAATTTGTTTGTAGAAAGCCCCTAAAGTAGGCATAAATGGGAAACTTTTTAGACCATACAGCACAGGTATAGATAGAGGTCAGTTGCCCAGTGCTAATCCAACAAGGAGGCCATGGCCAGTGTAAAGGAATTTCTGTGGTATTCATATCAAGATTGCCAAACAGACCGATGGAACAGGATACAGAGTCCAAAAATAGGCCTACATATAAGTGAGATTTAGATATATGGTAGATATGACACTATAAGTTAGTGGGGAAAGATCAAATCAATAAATGATATTGGAATAATTGGCTCTCCGTATTATAAAACATTAGGTTTCTCCTATTATATAAAAATTGAAAATACTAGCTGAATTAAAGACCTTAAATGTTAAGAAAAGCAACACTTTTTGAGGTGCCTGGGTGGCTGAGTAGATTAAGCATCTGACTTTGGCTTAAGTCATGATCTCACAATTCATAAGTTCAAGCCCCACATCAGGCTCTGAGCTCACAGTGTAGAGCCTGCTTCAGATCCTCTCTCTGCCTCTCTCTCTGCTTCTCCCCCACTTTCTCTCTCTCAGAAATAAATTAACATTAAAAAAAGAAAAGAAAAGCAACACTTTAAAAAACATATAGAGGAACACCCGAGTGGCTTAGTTAAGCCTCCAACTCTTGATTTCTGCTCAGGTCATGATCTCACAGTTCATAAGTTCAAGCCATGCACTGGGCCCTTTGCTGACAGTTCAGAACCTACTTAGGATTCTCTCTCTCTCGCCCTCTCTCTGTCTTTCCCATGCATGCTCTCTCTCTCTCTCAATCTCTCTTGAAATAAATAAACTTTATTAAAAAATAAAAAGTAGAAAAATAATAAAAACATATAAGGAATAACAATGGCTTCCATGTAGGTGGTGATTTCTAGAATACAAAACAACGAAAAGACTGCGTAATTGGACCACACTAAAATTAAAAACTTCTGTCCAATAACATACATCATAAAATTAAAATACAGGCCACAGGAGAGAAGATATTTACAACACATAAAATAATAAAGGATTAGTATCCATAAACTGTAAAATATTCCTAAAGACAAAAAATCCTTTGAAATGTAAGTTGCTAATATCTGATTAAGTTGACAATATGCATATTGAGTAACATAGCTGTTCTACCTGCAGGTATGTCCTCCAGAGAAATTCTCATCATGTAAATGAGAAGACAAGTACAATATTGCTTGTAATAACAATCCAGATGCTCATCATTAAGGACGTGGACAGGTTAAGTATGATGATCGAGTCCAGGAATGGAATATAATACAGATCAAATAGATCATTGGATCTACATGTATCAACATGGGTAAGCCTCAAAAATATGATGTTGAGCAATGCAAAAGCAAGCTACAAAATGAACATACACAGTATGAGATAGTTTATGTAGCATTTTAAAACAAACAATGCTCTATATTATTAACAGATGCCTGTGCAATGAAAATTTTCAAAAATGTATGGGAAAGATACACAGCAATTTCAGTGATATCACCTCTCAGAAGGAGAAAGAGGGATGAAATGGGTAGGGATGCTTTATCTACTACATTTTATTCATTAAGAAAAAGGAATTTAAGCCAATGTGGGAGGTTTACAGATGTCATTATCCTCTAAGATTTTCTCTATGTTTTAAATGCTTGACACAAAAATTATATCCAAATTTAAAAACCTAAGCCACTTTCTTCAGGGGATAAATGATTTTATTATAAACATGTTTCCCAAGGATTCCTTTTTCTTTCTTCTTCTCCCCATCATTCATCAAAACTCTGTGGAGGCCTCAACTCCTCTGAAAAAACTCTATGACTCCTCACTCTGCCTGCCTCTTTCCCTCCGTCCTCTGCACCCCCCATGGACACCCCCACTGGACCCACACCCTTCTCTGTTATCATAGCTACCACACTGATGTATTGGGCTGAACTACAAAAAGACTGCTGCTGTTTCCAGGTCAGAAACATTTGAATATTGGTCATATGGTTCCACTGATAATTACATTTAGATATCCATCTGTCTTTCCTTCCAGACTCTGGGCCCCCTGAATGTCCATATTAGATTTACTGCATGGTGCAGGGGCATCATGTAAGGGTGTGCTCAGCGGTCATTTGAATTGAACTGATTGCATAAGGACAGGCATCTCTCTAATGCCTCTTCCTCAGTCTCTGCCCCCTGGATTTAAAAGGATAGATAATTGGTTTGAACACTTTTTCCTCCTTATACCATCAAGGAGCTCCAGAGTGGTCACTGCTATGGTCTTTGCTTCTCAGAGTTCTACCTATGGAAGGAGCCAGAATTAGAATATGTGAGCAAAGAACTCACAAGAACTGCTCACCTGTGGGGCAAAAGGAATTCTTGGGAAACTGAGGAGCTGGTGTACTGCTGCAATAATGCATGAAGACGCATATCTATGCATCTTTTCATTCATTCGTTCCCATTATTCATTTGTTCAGAATCAGAGGAACTTATCCAAACTTACTAGGAACAACCTGAGAATCCAAATATAATACGTCCCTTTAACTGCCATCGTCAGCTATATTTCACCTTCAGCTTTCTGACCTCTGCACAGAGAGCTGATCAGAATCTTTCAACCCAGGAAGAAAAATTGTGATTGCTGTTAGTGGCAACTGATTTCAAGAGTGAGCCAGTTTGTGCCTGCTTTACAAAGGACCAAAGGATGGTCCACTTGTTTCCTTTCCTGTTTCTATAAAAGGCTGTGTCCCATAACTGCAGTTCAAAGCAAAAGGAGATATTCTAACAAGGAAAAATATAAAATTTAAACATCATAATGAATTCTTTTTAGTATTTAGGATATTTGGAATCTTATTTAATAGCTTCAAAAGCTTGCAGCTGTTCCCTAAAATAGACTGTGTGCTATTTGAATTCCAAAGAGCTGTTTTATAAGGGAAATGGAATGAATTGTAGAAGGGATTCTGAGTATAATCCTTTCCTACATCTTTGCTGTATATAGGACTATTACATTCTTAAAATTTCAAGCAGGGAAACCTGCTCTGGTTACCTTGGTGATAAACTGGGGATAAAAATTACACATAATTGCTGCTGATGTCACTACTGCCATATTGTTTCCAAGGCTACAGATTGTCTCCAAATAATTGTAGTGCTTTGTGCATTGGAAGCCCACTCTGTAGGAAAAAGCTTAGTACTGCAGTTACTCTTTCTAAATCTATCTAATAAGCCATCCATGGCCTCTCAGGGACTTTGGATAATTATGGAGATAAATCGGCATTGAAAATGCCTCTATCTTAAGCTATTCCAGACACACAAACATAATTTGAAAAATCTGATACATAGAAAAGTTAGTTTCTACCACGACATATCAAAAAATTTCCTTCTAAAATACATTTCCCCTAAATGCTAGCAAATAAAGCAAATTGCAGAAATGTGTGTGTGTGTGCGCGTGTGTATTCTGCATGGAAAATACTGAAAATGCACAGTAGACTATAACGTCAGTGATACCCTTTCAAGGGTAGGAAGAAGGCAGGCTTTCATTCTCTATAAGACATATATTTGTTTAATATCTGAATTTTTGTAGTCAGCATGTATTATTTTTGTAATCATGTAAAACAGTACAGGTAAAACAAAATTCCTAATCCCTAGCAGAGCTATCCTTAAATTACCAGCCTAAAAGAAATGGTTTCATAAGTTTAATGAATAAATGAAGCCATTTATAAAGGTCACATTTGCCTCTGACCTGCTTTCATTTGTAAAAAGCAGGGCCCAGTGAGTTCTCTGTGCAATCACACTGAGCCACAGTACGGTTACTCTCATATTTACATTACGCAAAAATCAAGAAACGCTTTGAACATCAGCAATTGATGTATACTGATTCAATAACCCTGGGTGTGTGAGCCACAGACGCCGACTGCCCAAGAGATCACCACGGAACATCTGTGGTCAATGAAAAATACCATTAAATTTTAGCATCTTGGGAAATCGTATTTAAAGCATAACATGCTCCCGCAATAATGTCATTAACAATAACAATCATTAGACTAGAGTCTCTGTACTTTCAAAGCCACCAAACCTGCTGGTAAGCCTGGGTTTCTGGGTATAGCTGAAGCCCTGGATTTCAGATGCTCACCTGACCAACAACAGACAGAGCAGGGGCTTTCCACTCAGCCCTCTGCAGGTGCTGTGCGGGCCTTGTGCTGCTTGATGACACCCAGCTCCAGCAGTGACCTTGCCAGCAGGACATTTTCCTCTAGAGCAAAATAGAGCTGGTGCTCGCTGTGTCTTAGCTGCCCTTGTTTGCCTGAGCAGCAGGTTCTATATAGTAACAATTTACCTTTGGAGCCCATTTACCATATAATGTATAAAATGGCCCACATCTGGGGGCAGGGAATGGGGGACTCATAGAACAATATTCATCTTTTAGAATAAAATATACAGAAACTGGAGATAGGAACTTTGATCCAAAGAAATAAATGAATTATAAAGCAAAAACACAGCCCTTGGTATCAGAGTCCTGATTCTTTTTCTGCTGGTGAAATTTACATATGCAATTGCTGCTACAAAAGAGAATGGAGATCAAAAGCACTATGTTTACAAGAAAACTGATGAGCTATATTAGGCAGGCATTATACCATCCACCTGTAAGGAACTGAATACTAACTACTCCTATTGCCTTTTGATGGTCATCGCTTTTGACTCTAATAATGAATTAACGATTTATTTTTGTGCTTCCTATAATTGACCAAGTCCATGACTAACACAACAACCTAATTACTGCTACAAACTGTACAGCTAAGATGGCAGGGCAGTTAAGCTATAACATTTGAACACTATATAAAGTGTTTCCTCATTTTACCAAAGTCTATTCTGGAAGCCATAAGCATAAAGGTTCCACTCTAGAAAGCTCTTTAAGATATCATGAGACCAGAATCAACATAGGTTGGGTTTTATGAATAAGTAGTCTATAAATAACAGAAGACTCATTCATATTGCTCCAAGGTTCCCTAAGTGACCCATTTATTTGTCATTTCAATGGACCATACTAGGAATAGTTTGGTTGGGACTTGATACCACACCAGTTTCTGCATCACCCAGTCCTAACTTGAGCAAAGTCTCGTTCTGTGGCTGTGGGTGCAGATGGGAAATCTATACTGCAGCTCTTATATAACCTCGTTTGTCTAGAGTGACAATTACTATCCCACGAATAAAATTCATAAGTGATCTATGAATGACCTCTTCCAGAGATGACACTGGCTAGCATAAAAAAGATTGGAACTGCAACTCCAAGGTCTTCACTCATTGCAAAGAGGAGAGCAGCCTGGATTTAGCAAAGATTACACACTTCTGCTGTTAAAAAACATAAATGATGGAGATTACTTAAAGGTTCATAACAACTATAACTATATGCCGATACTCAGAGGTGATTATTTTTGTTTTGTTTTTCTTTGTGAACAAAATATAAACACTATTATTTAAAGGTGAAAATTTCGGGGCACCTGGGTGGCTCATTCGGTTAAGCCTCCGACTTTGGCTCAGGTCAGATCTCATGTTCGTGGGTTCCAGCCCCACATCAGGCTCTATGCTGACAGCTAGCTCAGAGCCTGGAGCCTGCTTCCGGTTCTGTGTCTCCTTCTCTCTCTGCCCCTCCCCGTCTCATGCTCTGTCTCTCTCTGTATCAAAAATAAATAAAACATTAAAAAAAATTTTTTAAGGTGAAAATTTCTTTCTTTACCCACATAAAATGCCAGATAACTGGTTTTTTTAAAAAAAGCCTTTATTGATTAATAGGTTACAATGAAATAAATAGAGTGATGGTTTGTTGGGGGAATAAAAACTCAAGCAGAATCTCAGTCTCTCTCCACCCCATCTCTAGCTTTCAGCTTCTGGCTTCTTACCAACCAATATAGATGATGAGGCCTTGGGGGTATGTTGGACCCTATGAGAGTTCACCACCCCTAGGAGGAGTAGGAGCCTAGGCGTTGGGCCTCTCCTTGACCCCATGAGCAACAACCTCTTTAGGGACCTTGTTTTCCTTCTTTTTGGTTGGAGAAGCAGCACTATTCTTGTCCTTGGGAACCATGGATTTTGAACTCTAACTCCCAGCTTTTGTTTTCCTGTGGGCTTCACCATCTTGACTTTTCTTTCTGCCATTTGTTTTGTTTTCTACACAGATTTTACTGGGTTTTATGCAAAGTGTGAAACAATCTCTTAATAAACATGCCTCTGAAGTCAAAACAAAAAGCAAGAAAACCATTCTTGCCCTGACAATGAGCCTATTTAAAAAGCTTATTTTTAAAGTAAGCTAGTAGCAAACTAGTATGTGAATAAGAAGTTCAAGAGGCCTTACCTTCATGTCTTTCTAACTAAAACAAAATGGATGCAACTGCCCAGTAAATAGGACATAGTACACATGAAATACACCAAAGTAACTAATGACTCAATTAGACCAAGTTCCAAAGCAAAAGTGTAGGAGGGAGATGACAACATTTGGACATTTTGGATGAGATAAGATTGACAGTAATCTGAGATAACTGCAACCTTCAGTATCGTGCTTGGCGGACTGGATCCTATGATATCGAAAACTCCTGAAACAAACATACAAAACCCGTTTACTTTTTAAACCAGATTTTCCCAAATGCATCTGATCATGGCAACTATCATAAGTCATAAAGGTTGTTGTTGTTTTCACTTAGCCTACCCATTTAAACATTCTGTGAACCAATGTTTAAGTCTGGGAGATGCTAGCTGAAGATAGAATCATCGATATTATTTAAAGCTCTCAGATAGCTAACAGGCAAAATGGAAAAGGAGGGCCCAGCAGAAACTGGAGTTTTAGGAATGTGGACTTATTTCTCTTTGAACATAATCTTTTGTTTCAGTCGCTACTCAAAACTAGAAAGTGGAGAAATAGTACCTTCTATTTTGGCAACATTTTGAAGCCAAAAAGGCCAAAATCATGTCCCACAGTCAACATTCCTGTCATCTGGAGCCGAAGGTCCCAAGAAAATAGAAAAAAGAGAATTCAATAAAACTATACACAAAAAAGTATTGCGACTCATTATTATGAATTTAATATATTATGAAGAAAATCTTACTTTCCTTTGCTTTTTTTTTCTTTTTGATTGGTTCACTTTTTAGGTCAAGTTATTTAGTTATAATTGTGACATTTGGCAAAACTCACCCTCTTTAGGTACACAGTACTGTGCATTTTGATGAACATTTAGAGTCATCTGATCACTACCAGAATAAAAAAATAAAACGTTTCCATCACTCCAAACAGTTGGTGCTCCTCTGCAGTTAATCCCCAGCCCTACCCGTTTTAATTCTACAAAATAATTTCTGGGGTGCTCTGCAGAAGCCTTAGTGGCTACTGTTCATTTATTCACTCAATATTTTCTGAGTGCCGACTAATACCATATACTGTGCTTTATGGAACTGAGAGAAAAATCCTTGTGCCTTTCCTCAGAAAGCTCCCGGAGATAAGCTAGTCAAAGCTCTCCTGGTTGCACGAAAAAAAAAATCTGTTTCAAACAGCTTAAGCAAAAGTTTTATTTAAGGCTACAGCACTCCAATGAACCTGAAAACAAAAAATTACATTCAGACAGGCCCCAAGGGAACCAGGCTAGGAAGAGAAAAGGCAAGAAATTTGGATTAGATCCCTAAACCATACTGTCTCACCAACTCCTAAAGTTAGCTCTCTTCTCTCTCCCCTACTCCCTCTGCTTCTCCCTCTGCCTCCCAGCTTGCTCTACTTATCCATTCTGATAGAGATCCAGTATGGCCATCCCAGCCCCAACTCTTTCCAACCTTCCAGCTCATGTTCTACTACAGACTGAATGTTTGTGTCCCCCTGAAATTCTTATGTTCAAATCTAATCTCCAGTGTGCTAGTATTTAGATGTGGGGCCTGTGGGAGGTAAATAGGTCATGAGAGCAAAACAATCACGAATGAGATTAGTGCCTTTAATAAGAAGACCCCACAGAGGTCCCTCACTCCTTCCACCATGTGAGGACACAGAAGTAAAATGGCTGCCTATGAATGTAGAAGCAGGCCCTTCTCAGACACCAATCTGCCAACACCTTGATCTTGGACTTCCCAGCCTTCAAAACCGTGAGAAACAAACTTCTGCTATTTAGAAGTCACCTAGTCCATGGTACTCTATCATACCACCAACTGGAACAACCCTTTATGTCAGTTAAAATTTCAAAGAACAGAAACCTGATTGGCTCAGCAACTTCATCTATGGCTTCCCCATTTAAAGTGGGGGGTTCCAGGGGCACCCGGGTAGCTCAGTTAAGTGTCCAACTTTTGGTTTCAACTCAGGTCATGATCTCAAGGTTTGTGAGTTCAAGCCATGCATCAGGCCCTGTGCTGACAGTTCCAGGGCCTACCTGGGATTCTCTCTCTCTCCCTCTCTCTCTCTCCTTCTCTCTCTCTGCCCCTCCCATGTATGCTCTTTCTCTCTCACTCTCAAAATAAATAAACTTTAAGAAAACCAATAAAAATGAAGTGGGGGTATCTAAAGACATTTGCAAATGATACATTCATTAAATCCAGTAAAGGGTTAATATCTAAAAAATATAAAGAACTTACACAACTCAACACCATAAAAACAAACACTCCAATTTAAAAAAATGGGCAGAGGATTAGAATAGACATTTTTCCAAAGAAAACATGCTAACAGCAAACAGACACATGAAAAGATGCTTGACATCACACACTATCTGGGAAATGCAAATCAAAACCACAATGAGGCACCACCTCACACCTGTCAAAATGGTTAAAATCAAAAAGACAAGAAATAATAAGTGTTGGAAAGTACATGGAGAAAAAGGAACTCCCAAGTATTGCTGGTGGCAATGTATATTGGTATGAGCATTGTGGAAAATACTATAGAGGTTCCTCAAAAAAATTAAAAATCAGAATACTACATGATCCACTATTCAGTATTTACCCAAAGGAAATGAAAATCCTAATTCAAAAAGATATATGCACTCCTATATTTACCGCATCATTATTTAAAATAGCAAGATACAGAAGCAACAAGTGTCCATCAATAGATGAATGAATAAAGAACAGATGATATACATACATAATGGAATATTATACAGCCACTAAAATAAGATCTTGCCATTTGTTTTTTTTTAATTTAATAGTTTATTGTCAAATTGGTTTCCATATAATACCCAGTGCTCTTCCCCACAAGTGCCCTCCTCCATCACCACCACCTCCCTTCCCCCTCTGCCTCCCTCTTCAACCCTCAGTTCGTTTTCAGTATTCAATAGTCTCTCAGGTTTTCTGTCCCTCTCTCTCCCCAACTCTCTTTCCCTCTTCCCCTCCCCCTGGTTCTCCATTAGGTTTCTCCTGTTAGACCTATGAGTGCAAACATATGGTATCTGTCCTTCTCTGCCTGACCTTCAAGGTCCATCCACTTTGCTACAAATGGCCATATTTCATTCTTTCTCATTGCCATGTAGTATTCCATATATATACACACACACCACATCTTCTTGATCCATTCATCAGGTGATGAACATTTAGGCTCTTTCTATGATTTGGCTATTGTTGAAAGTGCCGCTATGAACATTGGGGTACATGTACCCCTATGCATCAGCACTTCTGTATCCCTTGGGTAGATACCCAGCAGTGCTATTGCTGGGTCATAGGGGAGTTCTATTGATAGTTTTTTGAGGAACCTCCACATTGTTTTCCAGAGCAGCTGCACCAGTTTACATTCCCACCAACAGTGTAGGAGGGTACCCATTTCTCCACATCCTCGCCAGCATTTATAGTCTCTTGATTTGTTCATTTTAGCCACTTTGACCGGCATGAGGTAGCATCTCAGTGTGGTTTTGATTTGTATTTCCCTGATGATGAGTGATATTGAGCATCGTTTCATATGCCTGTAGGCCATCTGGATGCCCTCTTTGGAGAAGTGTCTGTTTATATCTTCTGCCCATTTCTCCACAGGATTATTCATTTTTTGGGTGTGGAGTTTGGCGAGTTCCTTGTAGATTTTGGATCTTTATCTGATGTCATTTGCAACTATCTTTTTCCCATTCCGTTGGCTGCCTATTAGTTTTCTTGATGGTTTCCTTTGTATTGCAGAAGCTTTTTATCTTGATGAGGTCCCAATAGTTCATTTTTATTTTCATTTCCCTTGCCTTTGGGGATGTGTCAAGTAGGAAATTGCTGCGGTTGAGGTCAAGGAAACTGTTTCCTACTTTCTCCTTGAGGGTTTTGATGGTTTCCTGTCTTACATTGAGGTCCTTCACCCATTTTGAGTTAATTTTTGTGTATGGTGTAAGAGAGTGGTCTAGTTTCATTCTTCTGCATGTTGCTGTCCAGTTCTCCCAGCACCACCTGCTAAGGAGGCAGTCTTTTTTCCATCGGATACTCTTTCCTGCTTTGTCAAAAATTAATTGGCCGTACATTTGTGGGCCCAGTTCTGGGTTCTCTATTCTATTCCATTGGTCTATGTGTCTGTTTTTATGCCAATACCATACTGTCTTGATGATGACAGCTTTGTAGTAGAGGTTAAAGTCTGGGATTGTGGTGCCTCCCGTTTTGTTTTCTTCTTCAATATTACTTTGGCTATTCTGGGTCTTTTGTGGTTCCATACACATTTTAGGATAGCTTGTTCTGGCTTTGAGAAGAACGCTGGTGCAATTTTGATGGGGATTGGATTGAATGTGTAGATTGCTTTGGGTAGTGATGACATTTTCATAGTGTTTATTCTTCTGATCCATGAGCATGAAAAGGTTTTCCATTTCTTGGTGTCTTCTTCAATTTCTTTCATAATTTTTCTATAATTTTCATCATAGAGGTCTTTTACATCCTTGGTTAGGTTTATTCCTAGGTATTTTATGGTTTTTCATGCAATTGTGAATGGGATCAGTTTCTTGGTTTCTCTTTCTGCTGCTTCATTATTCATGTATAGGAATGCAACTGATTTCTGAACATTGATTTTGTACCCTGCAACTTTACTGAATTCATTGATCAGTTCTAGAAGGCTTCTGGTGGAGTCTGTTGAGTTTTCCATGTGGAGTATCATGTCATCTGCGAAAAGTGAAAGTTTGACTTCTTCTTTGCCAATTCCGATGCCTTTTATTTCCTTTTGTTGTCTGATTGCTGATGCCAGAACTTCCAGCACTATGTTAAACAGCAGTGGTGAGAGTATACATCCTCGTTGTGTTACTGATTTCAGGGGGAAAGCTCTCAGTTTTTCCCCACTGAGGATGATATTAGCTGAGGGCTTTTCATAAATTGCTTTTATTAATGTTTAGGTAAGTTCCTTCTATTATGACTTTCTCAAGGGTTTTTATTAAGAAAGGGTGCTGTATTTTGTCAAATGCTTTTTCTGCATCTATCGACAGGATCATATGGTTTTTATATTTTCTTTTGTTAATGTGGTGTATCACATTAATGGATTTGTGAATATTGAACCAGCCCTGTAACCCAGGAATGAATCCCACTTGATCATGATGGATAATGTTTTTATATGCTATTGAATTCAATTTGCTAGTATCTTGTTGAGTATTTTTGCATCTGTATTCATTAAGGATATTGGTCTGTAGTTCTCTTTTTTTGCTGGGTCTCTGTCTGGTTTGGGAATCAAGGTGATGCTGGCTTCGTAGGATGAGTTTGGAAGTTTTCCTTCTATTTCTGTTTTTTGGAATAGTTTGAGAAGAATGGGCATTAGCTCTGTTTTACATTTGTAACAACATGGATGGACCTAGAGAGTATTATATTAAGTAAAGAAAGTCAAACTGAGAAAGATAAATATCATATTATTTCACTTACATATGGAATCTAAAAAACAAAACAAACTAATACGTTAACAAACCAAAAGCAGAATTAGACCTATAAAAACAAAGAACAAATGAGGAGTTGCAGAGGGAAGGAGGTGGAAGGATGGGCAAAATGGGTAAATGGGAGTGGGAGATACAGGCTTCCAGTTATGGAATGAATAAGTCATGGCAATAAAAGGTACAGCAGAGGGAATATAGTCAATGATACTGTAATAGCATTGTATGGTGACAGATGGCAGCTACATTTGTGGTGAGCATAGTATAACATACAAAGCTGGTGAATCACTCTGTTATACATCTGAATGTAATGTAACACTGTGTCTTAAATAAAATAAAGTAGAGTCTCTAGGACTCTAATTTCTACCTTTGGCCTAAGATATTAAGGTCATTTCAAGCTTGGAATTAGCTCATTCCAGGAAAAAGGCAATTGTCACAAAAAGTATTCATTAGACCAGCACTATGATAAATGCACACAAGAGTTAATCCTGCTTAGTGGGTTTGAAGATTTCACAGAGTAGGTGATATATCAGCTAAATTTTAAAGGACATCAACCCATGCAGTTAGTGGCAGGGTCCAAGGGGAATGTAGAAGATGGAGTATGTGAAAGCCTTCTAGGCTGAGGATACAGTATATGAAAAACACGAAGAACAATGAAAGGGCATATCTTCTTTAGGGAATTTAATCTGATATAAGTGGAGAGCAAAGTACATTTGTTTTGTTTTTGTTCTTCCCTTTTTGAAATTTAAATTTTAGTTAAAATACAGTGCAATACTGGTTTTAGGAGTAGAATTCAGTGATTCACCACTTGCATATAACACCCAGTTATATAAGTGCCCTTCTTAGAACCTATCATTCATCTACCCCATCTCCCACCCATCTCCCTCCATCAACCCATAGTTTGTTCTCTATCCTTAAGAGTCTCTTGTGGTTTGCTTCCCTCTCTTCTCTTTCTTTCCTCCCCTTTCCATATGTTCATCTGTTTTGTTTCTTAAATTCCACATATGAGTGAAATCATATGGTATTTGTCTTTCTCTGACTGACTTATTTTAGTTAGCTTTATACATTCTAGCTCATTATTGCAAATAGAAAGATTTCATTCTTTTTGATGGCTGAGTAATGTTCTATTATATATCTCATATCTTCTTCATGTAGTTGATGAACATCTGGGCTCTCTCCATAGTTTGGCTATTGTTGACAAGACTGCTATAAACATTGGGATGCATGTAACCCTTCAAATCTATATTTTTGCATCCTTTGGGTAAATACATAATAGTGCAATTTTGGATCATACGGCAGTTCTATTTTTAGTTTCTTGAGGAACCTCCATACTGTTTTCCAGAGTGGCTTCACCAGTTTGCATTCCCACCAACAGTGTAAGAAGGTTCCCCTTTCTTCACACTGCCAATATCTGTTGTTTCCTGTGTTGTTAATTTTAGGCATTCTGACAGGTGTGAGGTGGTATCTCATTGTGGTTTTGATTTATATTTCCCTGATGATGAATGATGTTGAGCATCTTTTCATGTGTCTATTACCCATCTGGATGTCTTCTTGGAGAAGTGTCTATTCATGACTTCTGCCCATTTCTTCACTGGTTTTTTTTTGGGGGGGTGTTGAGTTTGATAAGTTCTTTATAGATTTTGCATATTGGTCCTTTATCAGATAATGTCATTTGCAAATATCTTCTCCCATTCCGTATGTAGGTTGCCTTGTAGTTTTGCTGATTATTTTCTTCTCTGTGAAGAAGCTTTTTAACTTGATGAAGTCCCAATAGTTCATGCTTGCTTCTGTTTCCTTTGCCTTCTGCAACATGTCTAGTAAGAAGTTGCTCATGCTGAGGTCAAAGAGGTTTCTGCCTGTGATATCCTCTAGGATTTTGATGGTTTCCTGTCTCATATTTAGGTCTTACATCCATTTTGAGTTTATTTTTGTGTGTGGTGTAAGAAAGTAAGTGGTCCAGTTTCATTCTTTTGCATGTTATTGTCCAGTTTTCCCAACCCCATTTGTTAAAGAGACTGTGTTTTTCATTGGATATTCTTTCCTGCTTTATTGACGATTAGTTCACCATAGAGTTGTGGGCCCATTTCTGGATTTCGATTCTGCTCCATTGATCTGTGTGTCTGTTTTGTGCCAATACCATACTGTCTTGATGCCTACAGCTTTCTAATATAGCTTGAAATCTGGAATCATGAAGCCTCCAGTTTTGTTTTTCTTTTTCAGGATAGCTTTGGCTATTGAGGATCTTTTGTGGTTCCATACAAATTTTAGGATTGTTTGTTCTAGCTCTGTGAAAAATGCTGGTGGTACTTTTATAGGGATTACATTAAATGTGTAGATTGCTTTGGGTAGTATACACATTTTAAAAATGTTTGTTCTTCCAACCCATGAGTATGGAATGCTTTTCCATTTTGGTTCTATTCAATTTCTTTCACAAGTTTCAATAGTTTTCAGAATATAGATCTTTTACCTCTTTAGTTAGGTTTATTCCTAAGTATCATATTGTTTTTGGTGCAATTGCAAATGGGATCAGTTCCTTGATTTCTTCTGTTGCTGCTTCCTTATTGATGTAAAGAAGTGCAACAGATTTCTGCATGTTGATTTTTATATCTGAGCCAAGTACATGTGGATAGTGACAAGACAAAATAAGTAGGAATCAGAATATGAAGGGCCTTATAGGCTGTAGCAAGAGGTCTGAACTTCATCCTATAGGCAATTCAAAGATCTGAGGCAAGAGGAAGTCTAGATTTGTTGCGATAATAAACAGTAAGAACTCAGAGTCCCAGAATTATCAGATCCCCACCTTTGCCTCTAGTTCCCAAAAAAGAAATGCAGAAATATTGCTCTAGGCTAAATTGCTCTGTTAATTATAAGCTGAAGGTTTAATCCCAGATCCCAGGATGGTCATTCAGTGAGATGGACCAGACTTCAGAGAGCTCAGAGGACCCCTTTTGACTGGACTCCAGGCAGCACTCAGGCCTACACCCTAAGCAGGCTGAGATACCTCTCTGGATCCTTCCTGGAGACCCACTTTTGAATCCTGACACTCTTGATCTTGAGTCTCAGGTGGTAAAATAAAGTTGATCCCAAGGGAAATACATACACACCACCACCCCCATCTAAAAAAATGGGGGTAGGGGAAGAAGGAGTAGTTTACACAACATTCCTTCCCATAATGGTTACCATCTCCCCCATACGGCTCTATCACTTTTGTAGTATTATTGCATCCACTGCCTGAGTCCACTCCTTGTGGGTGAGTGGAGTAATAGGAGGAACTTGGGATCTCTCAAGAGTGTTGAGGGTTCCATTGGTGAAGACTGAATCAATATTTCATTAAGAAGGCTGACAGTGATCTAAAGAATGAATTGGATAGCTTGACTCTGGAGACAGGGAGACCAGCGGGGTGTTGTTCCGATGGCTTTGGTGGAATGTTGATGAGCAACTGCATCAAAACAGTGTTTTAGGGCCTGGAAAGGACTTCTCAAGCCTTAGGGAGCATCAGAATCCTCATCAGGGCTTGTTAAAACACATAAATGTGGGCCCCAACCCCAGAATTTCTGATTCAGTAGGTCTGGGGTAGAAACTGAGATACTGCCTTTCTAACATGCTCCCAAGTGATCCTGATGTTACTGGTTCAGAGACCAAGCTTTGAGAACTACTAGAATAGCAAATTCCATGTGCTAAGTCAAAAATGAAGTGTTCTCCTTTGTCCCCATTTAGAAAAGTGATATATATCTCTTATGCTAGGGGCATTAGCAGAAAATGTAGAACATTAACAGTCTCTCACCAGTCAGCAAGATTCTTAGACACAAAAAACTATTGTCACATTGTTCTTTGCTGCACCTGGGTGCAGACAGGCCACCCAAATCTACCAGTTGCCACATCAAATTCTGTAACTATATTCAAAGCAATTTGAAAATAAAAGCCATTTTAAGGAGCGTTTCCAAGTCTCACTGAAGGTCTCAGAATCAGTGCCGAGCATAAAGCCATTAAACTTGGCTTATCTGTGGCCAAAATTCTCATTGTGACTTAGCAATTTTCACAATTTCTTGTAAGACCAGATAAGTAGCACTAATATATCACTTTTCACAAGATAACACAGCTTAAACAATTTCTGGGTTCACTGCATGTTAACACGGTTAATTCCAGTGACTTTCTGCGTTACTCTATTCACTGAGCCAGACTCAACACAAGCAGAGACAGCAGATGGAGGAGGCTGAAAGTATCAAACACCAAAGTATCAGCTTTACCAGGCCACCTCCCTTCAGAATTTAGACCCTTCTGTTGGAGATTTGAAAATATATTCTAGACAGATGACATGTTAACAGAATCATTTCATGGTTCAGCATCCTCTCAGCATGATTTATCTATATCTGTAGGCACTGGAGGCCCCTATTCAAGAGATTGATGAGCTACCTATGTAATTCTATTTTGCTGAAAGGAAATGTGTGCATTATTGAGAAACAAAATGATAATATTTATTTTAAGATTATGCCATTTTCCAATTAGAAACTTTAGATCTAAAACATGTTCCCCACTTTTGTATTTCCTGTGCCCCATCCATTTCTTTACTCCATTAACAAATATTAAAATTATACCTTGAGGAGAAAAGGAAGTGGATCTCCTCATTTCTAAGCTCTTGGAAAGGACTTGAGCTTATAAAACTAGATGTAAATTCCAAACCTGCTACTTAAGAGCAGTCTTTATGGGCTTCAGTTTCCATATCTGGAAAATAAATATAACACTTCCTTCCAGAGTCTGAGAATTTACTGAGATAATAATACACATGAATACAGCTTATAAATGGTGAAGTATTACACAACTCCATAATTGTAGAACTAGTAGTGGTAGCAGTAGCGTTAGTTGGAATAAAATACATTGTTTTCTCTCATTTGCTATACAAACTCAACTAAAGAAAGGTTGATGAAATACACAATGGAAGTTACCAAATGTCTAAGTTCATGCAATAGCTAGGCATGAGTTACAGCTCCCTTGGGGAGTACCCATCTACCCTTGGGCCACAGCTCTGACTCCTCAGGCCCACCAAGTTATATCCTAAACTGCCATCCCAAAAACCTTGCAACAACTGGAGGCAACACAAAATGGTGGCTCTAGGAGTGACTATCAGGCTATGGAGGACTTCCATGCAGGGCAGGGCCATGAGGACAAGAACCTATATTGTGCAAGTTGTGGATACTATAGGCTTAAACGGCACTGGGTTTATGACCAAGGAGTAGAAAAGTCAAATCAAAAATCAAAAATTCAAACCCAAAAGAGGACTTGTTAGCTGGGGAGGCACAGAGAGGGAGAAAGAGAATCGAAGCAGACTCTACATTGTGAGCATGGAGCCTGACCTGGGGCTCAAACTCATGAACCATGAGATCATGACCTGAACCAAAACCAAGAGCTAGATGCTTAACTGACTGAGCCACCCAGGCTCCCCTGGACATTAATTTTTTTTATGTTACATATATTGTGAATCTTTTCTTAACTCTGAGTACTATTCATTTGGTACTCTTTTATAAACTCACATTATTTACCTGTTTCATATGTCTTTCCACCTAATGACTGTAAGTCTGAAGAGCAGTGAGTGTGCCCTGCATTTTAAAATTAATCTCCTTATCTTCTCCAGCCATCATGTTTGTAGTAGAGTGACAAATAGTTCAATATTCAAAAAACTGAATGAATTACTATATAGGAAAACAAAGACTTATGCACATAACCACATACTACTCAATATTTAATACTTTGACCAGTTTCCATTAGGATTCCTTCTTTCAAACACTCTGTCCATTGTCCACTATTCTACACTATCACCATCAGAAGATGTTAAGAACCACATAAGACTGTTTAAAAACTTTATATACTTTCCTTTAATTTCTGACCCCATGGATGAGAATCCATCATAAACTAAGAGGTGTGAACTCACTAGTGTTTCCTAGTTGTTATGATGATTCCCAAAAACCTGGGCTTTCCTTCCCTCACTTGTATCAGTCTTCCTACTCCCCTCATGACAGAAAAAAGGATGGTAAGTACACATCTATACACAGAGCACTGACTTTTTTTAAACAAAAAAACCTGGCTCTTTTTCCAGCTAGAACCATGGAGGATGTCGAAGAGAAGAAAAAGAAGGTTCCAGCTGTGCCAGAAACCCTTAAGAAAAAGCAAAGGAATTTCGCATAGTTGAAGATCAAGCATCTGAGAAAGAAGTTCGCCCAAAGGATGCTTCGAAAGGCAAGGAGGAAGTTTAATTATGAGAAGGCTAAGCATTACCACAAGGAATACAGGCAGATGTACAGAACTGAGATTCAAATGGCTCAGATGGCAAGAAAAGCTGGCAACTTCTACATGCCCACGGAGCCCAAACTGGCGTTTGTCATCAGGATCAGAGGTATCAATGGTGTGAGCCCAAAGGTGTGAAGGGTGTTGCAGCTCCTTCGCCTTCACCAGATCTTCAACGGCACCTTTGTTAAGCTCAACAAGGCTTCAGTTAACATGCTAAGGATTATGGAACCATATATAGCATGGGGGTACCCAAACCTGAAGTCAGTGAATGAATTGATCTATAAGCGTGGTATGGCAAAATCAACAAGAAGCGAATTGCCCTGACAGATAACTCATTGATTGCTCGATCTCTTGGTAAATACAGCATCATCTGCATGGAGGATCTGATTCATGAGATCTACACTGTTAGAAAACATTTCAAAGAAACAAACAACTTTTTATGGCCCTTCAAGTTATCTTCTCCATGAGGGGGAATGAAGAAGACCACCCATTTTGTAGAAAGTGGAGATGCTGGCAACAGGGAAGACCAGATCAATAGGCTTATTAGAAGAATGAACTAAGGTATCTACCATGATTATTTTTGTAATCTGGTCAGTTAATAAATTACTACTTTCAAATTAAAAAAAAAAAAACCTGTTAAGAAATACATGAGCCATAGAATTACTCAAGAGTATTCTAATTCTAAAAGCAGTCATAACTTCCAGTAGATACACCACAATAATATAGTCAGTGAATAAACCAAATTTTCAGGTACCTAGAAATCTACTTGCTTAACTCAGAGAGTATACCAGAAAATGGATTAAATGAATTAAAGATAGTTTAAAAATGAAAATTGAATGCTTTATTGACTTCTGATGTAATTTGTTTTATAGCCAAGGTTGGCATTCAATCTATTACTCTATAAAATCCAAAAATTAATCTTAGGCCAACCCACCAGAAAGATATACACAAGCTGCTTTGTTTTATTGATTTCGACTGAATTTTTCTTTATCGTCATGATGTCATTCTACACTGAAAAACTGTTGCTGGAGTTATCATAAAGATGGAAGTGATAACACTCTCTTCTTTGTTACCCATCCTGAGCACACTGCTTGCTTTTAATCTTCTGAACCCTACAAATTGTGCAACTGACTATATCTTGCTTTTTGCCTTGGCAGCTAGGAAACTCAGAAGCATGTGCATAGTCCATGAATGAATAAGAAATTAAGGTGTCCATTTTGTTTATCAATGTCCCCTTGTCTTAATCTTTTTCCTGTCTTTGTTTTCTATTTTTGGAAAATTCCTTTCCTCACATATTTTATCTGGTTGCATTAGTCTGTGTTTTTGTCAATGGTTTTAAATGCCTTGGGGAATGAGGCAAGTGATGGGAGAGATGGACACCTAACTAGAGAGAAAAGAGAAATCAAGGTGTAAGAGTGGAAGCTAAAAGTAAACCTTCAATAAAACAACAAATATTGTTCAAGCTACAAAGTCCAGCATTCCCTGGGCCATAATCCAGCCATGGAGCTAAAGTCCTTAATCCCCTGCCTATCTCCATCCACCTTGAATCTCCTAGTCTTGACATCTCTCTGACTTGTTAGCTCCTTTACTTTGTTTCCAGGGCCCTGCCTCACCTGACCTTGACTGCCCTCTGCTTATGACTACTCACATCTTGGCATGGAGACCTGAGTCCCTATCTAATTTGCTGATTTTGGCCCAAGCCATGCTATAATTATTCCTAAGTTCACATATGATATAGGTTTTATCATATTTACCTTCCAACTTATATAGAAAAGTGCTTTCTTTTATAATCTTGAACGGCACAAATCTTTTCAGAGTGCTGGAGTCTCCAATGGTATGATTTATAGGCGAAGAATTCATAGTTCTCTGAAATTAGGGCCCAAGACTTAAAAAACTTGAGGAGCTACATATTCTTTGTGTCTGTCTCCAACCAGAGGAAGACTTCAGGAGATGAGGACAGGAGAACCCTCCATCAGGAGGCAAAAAAGTTAAATAAAGAGACTGAGTCCTGATATGAGAGCAAATGCCAATGGCTTTCTGGTTTATAATCACAACATTCTGAATATGAATCTGTAAAATCTTAAGAAGCCTTTTAAAATCCCTGCCCTCATCAATGATCTCCTCTCACATGTTTTCATTTTCCACCTCTCCACTTGCCCTTCTGCCCAACCTGATTTTCCCGCATGACAGGCCCTTTCACTTTATGTCCCCTTTCACTGCCAAGCTGTCCTCACTGCCCTCAAATCCACTTACAGCTTAACTTTTTGCCCCTGACTTTTGATCCTTATTCTGCTACCACTCTCCTCCAAAATCAGGCAGTCACCATAGGTCTCCTAAATGTCAAATCAACAAACATCTTCTTCCCAATTTTCATTCTATTTATCCTTTTAAGGGCATGTGACAGTAGTAATAAAAGTAGCTACTTTTTATTGAGCACCAACTGCATGCCAGGGCACCTTGCCACATCATTGCTTTCCCTCACAGCTTGGAGAGATAATGTTGGTATTATCTCAGATAAGAGAATTCACATGCTAAATGACACAACCAGCAAGTGGTAGATTGGGGATTCAAATCCGGGAATGTTGGGAGGGTGGTTTAAAGGTGGCTGCAAAGTCTCTGCCACCACTCTAAGAGTCACTTCTCAATCTTTGTCTTACTAGACTCAGAAGCATTTGATACAGTTGATCATTCTCTCTCTCTCAACTCCTTCTTTGGTTTCTGGAACACTACCCTCTTTTAGTTGTTCTCTTGCCTCACTGGCACTGCTTCTTAAATAGCTTTCCTGGTTTCTCTCTATCTGTCCCATCTCCAAATGTGGGGCTAGCCTTCAGGACCTCTTTTTCTTTATCTACATCCACTGCCAGGATGAAGGCTACTAGACCCATGATATTAAGTATCATGCATATTCTGATGACTCCTACACTTATGCCTCTAGTCTAGATGTCTCCATGTAACTCCAGATTCCTGTGTCTCACTGCTTACTTATTATCTCTACTTGGGTGACAAATTTTCCTCTCAAACTTACTGTCTGACATGAAACTCTTGATTCCTGTCCCATCCCCCACCACATCATCTCCTTCCATAATAATCCCCATCTGGGAAAATAGCAACTCCTACTTTCCAGTTTCTTAAGACAACAATCTTGAGATTTTCACTATGTCCTCTTTTTCTCTCATGTCCTAGATCTAATCCATCAGCAATCCTATCAACTCTACCTTCAAATTATAGCCATAATCCAACTACTTCTTACCAACTTCACCTTGATCCAAGCTGCTATTCTCTCTTACATGGACTATTACAGGTAAGAACCTTGTCTCTCTGCCTCTACTCCTACCACCTCATTCTGTTCTCTAGCATTCCATTCTCCACATAGTATCCAGAAGATCCCATCCCTTTAAACGGAAGTCATTTCATGTCACTTCACTACTCCAAACTCATATTGGCTTTCTATCTCGTTCATAGAAAAATCCAAAATCATTATGGAGGCTCTAAGACCTTACATGGTCTGTCCCCAGTTCTCTCTCTCCAGAATCGTCTCCTACCTCTCTCCCTTTCTCTCACTGTGTTCCAGCTGCCTTGGCCTCCTTACCATTTCTAAAACATGCCCTCCTCCTTCCCACTTCAGGGCCTTTGCTCTTACTCTTTCTCTAGGCATGGCTTGCTCCCTCACTCCTTTAAGACTCTTTCCTTTACCTTATCAGGCAGACCTTCCCTCAGCACCTGGCATGATGGTAAATCCCACACCAGCCGTCACTCTCTATTCCCCTTATCCCACTTTACTTTCTTTAGTCAGGCACCTATCACCACCCAGCATAGTATATACTTTATTATCTCTCTCCTCCCTTTAAAATACAAACACCATGAGGACAGGGAATTTGTTGTCCACTGCTCTGTCTGATCCTGTACCTGATCGCAGAATATTTACCAAATGAATGAATAAGTTAATTCCAAGGATCAGCTCACAGCCCACTTTTAAGTAGGTCACTATTCACACACATGCTCATAAAGACCTGAAATAGTTTTAATTAGGAAGCTCTTACCTTTTGCCAAACTCATTTGGCAAACCTTTTTACCCTGGGGCCATTCTTTCTTTACTTGTAATTTTGTGCCTGGTGCATTACTTTTTTCCAGCCATTTTCCAGTTGGAGACTGTATCCTCACCAAGTCAATGAACTCTTTCTTTGTTGATATACATATGTGTGTGTGTGTGTATACACAACTATGTAACTATATATAAAATATAAACACATATATACACAAATATATGTATAATATATATTTGTATATATATATTTATAGTTACATAGTTATATTGTTATATATATAATTATATAATACACTTATATATAGTTATGTATATATAGTTGTGTATAGTTATTTAAGTTATATATAGTTATATATACATAGTTGTATATAGTTATTTACAGTTATATATAGTTATAATTATAGTTATTTATAGTTATATATAGTTATAATTATAGTTATAGTTATAATTGGTTTTTTCTTCCTTTTTAATAGACACAGAAGTGCAGGGGTGCCTGGGTGGCTCAGTTGGTTAAGCGTCCAACTTTGGCTCAGGTCATGATCTCACAGTTCGTGGGTTCAAGCCCCACATCAGGTTCTGTGCTGACAGCTCAGAGCCTGGAGCCTATTTCAGATTCTGTGTCTCCCTCTCTCTCTGCCCCTCCCTTGTTTGCATTCTGTCTCTCTCTGTCTCAAAAATAAATAAACACTAAAAAATAGACACAGAAGTGCTGACATATGAACTTTGGAAAGAAAGTGAAGGGGGGTGGAGGCAGAAGAAGGACCATGATCTATGGGGAGGTGCATCATCATCAAGGTAAAGATGCAACACACTTTCCTTTGTCCCTTTAAAATTACTGGAAGAGGGGCACCTGAGTGGCTCAGTCAGTTGAGCATCCTACTCTTGATTTTGTTTCAGGCCATGATCTCAGGGTTGTAGAATTAAACCCTATGTTGGGTTCCATGTTGAATGTGAAACCTGCTTAAGATTCTCTCTCTGTCTCTCCCCCCGCCCCCTTCCCCTCTCCCCTGCTTGCGCTCTCTCTCTCTCAAAAAAAAAAAAAAAAAAAAAAAAAAGGCATTGGAACACTGGTGAGCTGTGCCAGGCCATGGTGGACCACTAAGACAGGACTGACACCAAATCTAGCAATGAGGAGACAGGCCAATTTCCCCACAGTTAGCCCTCTGGCCCTGAAGCTGAACCTAGGGGTCAGAATGTGTGCGACTCGGCCATGAATCTCTCTTAATCAGCCATATCACCTGAGGAAGTCCACTCCCAGCCTCTGGGCTTCTTCCTCTGCTCATGGCTGTGCTGGATTATATCAGGATTTCAAATGTTTTTGGGTCCTGGACCTTTTCAGAGCTATAAGCCATTGTGTTAGTTTGCTAGGTCTGCCATAACAAAGTACCAGAAACCGAATGACTTGGAACAACAGAAATGTCTTGTGTCACAGTTCTGGAGGCTAGAAGTCCAAAGTCAAGTTGTCAGTAGGGCATGTACCCTCTGAAACCTGTAGGGGAAGGAGTCTTCCTTGTGTCTTTCAGCTTCTGGTGGTCCCAGATGTTCCTTCGCTTTGCAGCATAACTGCAGTCTTCACATGGTGTTCTCTCTACATCCCACACTGTACATGTCTCTCTGAGTCCAAATCAACCCCTTTTTATAAAGACACCAATCATACTGGATTAGAGCCTACCTAACAATCTCATTTCAACTTAATTATCCTTGTCGAAGTCACATTCTGAGATACTGAGGGTTAAGACTTCAACATATCTTTTTTGAGGAATATAATTCAACCCATAACACAACCATGGAAGAGGGTTGGAAGGGAGGGGCGCCTCAAAATGGTCTGTCTTGCATTCAATCTTGGAGAGTTTACAGACTCTTTGAAGCTTGCCCTCTGCCACTTACTAGTTTTTATTAACTATATGTCTTAAAGCAAACCAAACCTTACCTCTTTTGAAGTAATGCTCAATTCTAAAGTAATAAAACCCTACCTATTAGAGTTGCAGTGGAGTCAAAAAAGTCATGTATAAGACAGTAAATGTAAATTGTGAAAGGACCAATAATTGCAAAAGACCTATTTAAGGTAGCTGAAATGGGGTCCAAAGTTACAAAACTGGGTCTCCCAATTTTTTTGACTATACATTTTACCCTTAAGGAATTTTTGAGTGCACCCTCTAATAACAATTTCCTTTCTTATCAATTGTGTACAAGTGTTACTAACTTTAAAAATGAATAAGACGAAATAAGTAATGTTCTTTAACAGTACCTGAAACATTCTGCAGTAAGACTGTAGAGGTTTGATGGCATCATACGAATAACTTTCTGCAAGATACACACTAAGGCAGAGGTGCCTGATAACAGCAGTAAACATAAATCCAGAGTTCAGGCAGTCTTCACAGTAACTCTGAGTTTAAAGACGATTTCCTGGCAAACAGGAGGAACTTGTCACTGTCTGCAGCCTGATGTGGCTGATGAAGAGCTTGTCCTGGGAGAACAGCTGTCAGTGTCTCGGCCGTTTTTCCTGTTGCTCACTTGTGCTTTCATCAGAATAAGATTCGATCTGAGGTTTCTTTGAGAAAACTTTTAAAGCCACTTGTCCACTTTGTAAAGATCTATTTGGCCGAAACTTGATGGCATTTGCCATATAACCACATAACAAGGCACCTTTCACTTTGGTGCTTTCCCGGAATCTAAACTTGAACCCACAGGTGGGGCTTCCTCAGCCCCTTGGCTACGGGGCTCCCTCATGATTCATCTTCAGATCAACCAGATAAAACCAACCAATGCTTAGACTGAGTGAAGTCACTAGTGTTTAACTGTATACATAGTAACAGGAAAGCATAATTTGTTTCTTGTTTTTTAAATACAAAGCAAATAGGTATAAAAGTCCTTGTACTTTCTGTCTGGTTTTGCATCCTCCCCTACTGGAGACCGCTGGAACAGTCAGTACCTCTCCTCTATTCCTTTTCTCCCTCAAGTGTATGCTGACGTGGATGAGTATATAAGTAATGGATGAGGCCAGGAAGGTTAGGCCCGGGGAAGGGGAAGTGTGGAAGAAAGTGGAGGAAGTGGAATGCATTTATTTCCTCTCTGGCTCCTTGGACTGATTAAAAGAATAAGGACAAAAATAAAAGGAGCTGCTTTTTTGGAGGGATTTGATGCTACTCCATAAAGAGAGGAGGGTCAGAAGCCAACAAAAATTGGGAGGCTCTGGAACAAATAGAGTTGTTTAGGGACCCAACTGACAGAGTGTGACTCAGAGTGGAGAAAAGGGATGACTTCCCTTCTTTGGAGTAGAACCCCAGTGCTTTGGCATCCTGAAACAGGAGACTTTGGGAATAATCAGAACCAGCTGCCCCCCACACAGTGCGGTGTTCTGATGGTGACTAAGTGGGCAGCAGGTAAGAGCAAAGAAGAGCCAGACAGGAAAGAAATAAGAAGGCAGAGGCCATGTAATGATGTCACCTCAAACTGGCTGTAGGAACAAATGGAGCACAGAATTCTTAGGATTTCTAAGAATTTCTGGGCAATACTTTGGGGGTTCTTCAGGCAGAATAATGGACCCCAAAAATGTTCACATCCTAATCCCCAGATTCTATAAATACGTTAGGTTACATGAAAAAGGGCAATTAAGGCTGCAGATGGAATTACAGTTGCTAATATGCTGACCTCAAAATAGGAAGTACCTGGGTGGGGTGAGTGTAATCCCCAGTATCCTTACATGGGGAAAAGGGGACAGAAGAGTCAGTGTCAGAGTGATGAAATGGGAGAAAGACTTGACCAGCCACTGCTGACTTTGAAGACAAAGGAAGGAGGCATAAGTCAAGGAGTGTGAGGAGCCTCCAAAAGCTGGAATAGACAAGAAAGTGGATATCCCCCAGAGCCTCCAGAATGGAACTCAGCCCTGATGACTCCTTGATTTTAGCCCAGTGAGACCCAGTTCAGACCTCTGACCTTCAAAACTCTAAGATAATAAATCTGTGTTGTTTAAGCCACTAAATTTGTAATAACTTGTTATAGCTGCAGTATGATGTTAACATGGAGGATGCGTGGCTCAGACCTTGCTGTTTTGGAGTTGAGCCTGAAGACACTAGAAACCCATTAATATAAAGCAGTATTATTATGTAGAGGCTGAATGGCTTCCAGAAATTTCCAAATCAGCCAGGATCCTTGTGACTTGGTAGCCTAGAGATGACTGATTTCAAACACCTCCTCACCTCCTCAGGTACTATGCTTCCCATGCCCTCACTCTCCTGGAAGGAAAAAGGGAAGAAAGGGATACTTTTATGAAAGCTAGGTGTGGACTTCAGGGCAAGGGCAGCCAGAAGAGGCCATCCCCCCCAAGCCTGATGAGTAATATAGCATGCACGCAGAGCTGCAGCCCAAGAAACATGTGACATAAGAGGGGGAAGAGGAGATCAGGAGTCCAGAGAGCACAGCCAGGATTTACAACAAGAATACAAGGCCAAAGTAAGTGGGAGCTGAAGGTTCAGATACAGAAGAAGCAATAAGGCAGGAAGGTCCAGCAGGAGACCCCATCCCCACCACAATACACCTCACTCTTTCCCACACTGGCTACATGCTTTGTGTAGAGCTGAATAAAAACCCTGGGTGAGGCCTGGTGGAGATCAGTGCCCATATCTCAAACCAGTATGAAGCATAATCCTGAGATGCCCACTAGCTCTCTGTGCAGGTATGAAGGTCCTTTGAGACACAAGAAGCAGACGGTACTGCTTCTTGGGTCACACTCCACAGTGGTTGGGCGTGCCTAAGTGGACACCTGGATTTTCTGGGAAATCTCCCTCAAACCACAGCACCTGTCTCATGTGGCCACCACAGCTACTTCTCAATCCCCAAGTGCCACTTCTACCATGCAGTCCCCTTTGTTCTGAGATGGAAAGACTGACAGTGGTCATTCCACATTCCATTTTAGAAGTCCTGAATCTAGGGAGAATGTAGAGAAAGAATGCAGAGTTCTCCGTCCACACTGACCACTGTGGAGGAAAAGGCGTCTTCCCTGCCCAGGCGGGTCTGGATGAGGAAAGGCGCTCTTGGCTCAGTGGTACGGAACAAGGGAGAAGAGGAACCTCTCATGTGCCTACATCCTATCTAGAAGCAGACTAAGTCCTGCTAGGCACATTATGTAAGCATGTCTTGATTTCTACAGAAATACCACCTAGCGGTTGATAGGGTGGCAGACTGCCCAACCCCCAGGACTCTGCCAGGCAGAGCACCTCCCTTCCACCTCCAACTCCCCCATCCGTAAGCATGCCTCTGGCAGTGCTCCAGGAGCAATAGATTCAAAACTAAAGTCACCGTATTTGTTTCCTAGGGCTGTCATAACAAAGAACCACAAATAAGATGGCTTAGAATAATAGAAATTCATTCTCTCACACTTCTAGAGGTCAAAAGTCCAAAATCAAAGTGTTAGCAGGAACATACTTGCTCTGAAGCCTCTAGGAAAGGATCTTTCCTTGCCACTTCCAGTTTCTGGTGGCCCAGGCATTCCTCAGTGCTGTTGTCTTCCTGCATGTCTCTGTTGTCACATTGTCACATGTCTCTCTGTCACATCGTCACATGTCTCTCTGTCACATCGTCACATGTCTCTCTGTATATGTCCATGTCCAAATTTCCCTCTTATAAAGATGCCAGTTATATTAGATGACGGGCCCACTCTGCTCGAATATGACCTCATTTTAACTTAACTGATTACATTTGCAGTGAGCCCATTTTCCAAATAAGGCCACTTTCTTAAGGATTGGGGGAGGGGGGTTAAGACTTGAAGGTACTTTTTGTAGGAGATGCACTAGAATTCAATCCAAAGCAGTCATGGTTGACTATTCTGCTAGAATTCTCTTTTCTACCTTTACATTCTTTATAATGTGAATGGAGTTTAAATGTTGAATGTTAAATGTTAAATGTTGAAAGGAGCTTAAAAATAAGATGTAAAAAAAATCTGATCTTAGAAGAGGGGAGGTTAAGATGGTAGAGAAGTGGAGAGACCCTGGGCCTTCCCAAACCTCAAACATAGCTATATTGAGGTCAGATCATTTGGAATACCCAGGAAATTGATCTGCAGAATGGCAGAAGGATCTCCACAGTTGGAGGGAGATAGTATGGCAGGTACGAGGCTTACTTCAACAAACAGACCAAGGCACATCTAGTTAAAGGTCCAAACACTCCACCACTGCAAGCAACGAGGAGCTCTGCAGAGGCCTGACCAGTGGGAAAGATCAGACAAAACTCAGTAGCAGAGTGTACACGTCATACACCAAAACCTTTCCTGAAGTTCTAGGTCTTGGATAATGTATGACCCCTTCTTATTACAGCAGTACTCTCAGGTGCAGGAAACATAATAAGCTTTTAAAACATGTAAAAAACCATAAACTTAGCCAAAATGACAAAAGGGAGGAATTCTCCCCAAAAGAAGAAATCACAACCAGAGAATTGCTCAAAACAGATATAAATAATATATGTGAACAAGAATTCAGTAACAGTCATAGCTTTAGCTATAAGACTAATATCTGGGCTTGAAAAAAGCATAGGAGACACCAGAGAGACTCCTGCTACAGATATCAAAGACTTAAGAACCAGTCAGAATGAATTAAAAAATGGTATGACTGAGATGCAAAATGAGCTAGATATAGTGACTGTGAGAATGGAAGAAGCAGGGGAGAAAATCGATGATACAGAAGATAAAATTATGGATAATAATGAAGCTGAAAAAAAGAGGAAGAGGAAATTATTAGATCATGAAGGGAGACTTACAGAACTTAGTGATCCCATAAAATGAAACAATATTCAGGGGCACCTGGGTGACTCAGTTGGTTGTGTCCAACTTCAGCTCAGGTCATGATCTCACAGTTCAAGTCCCACAGTGGGCTCTTGGCTGACAGCTAAGAGCCTGGAGCCTGCTTTAGATTCTGTGTCTCCTTCTCTCTCTGCCCCTCCCCCACTCACACTGTCTCTCTCTCTCTCTCTCTCTCTCTCTCTCTCTCTCAAAAATAAACATTAAATTTTTTTAAATTAAAAAAAAATGAAACAATGTCCATATTATAGGAGTCCTAGAAGAAGAGTGGGAAAGGGGGCAAAAGGTTTATTTGAACAAATTCTTGCTGAGAGCTTCCCTAATGTGGGAAAGGAAACAGGCATTCAAGTCAAGAGGCCCAGAGAACTCCCCTCAAAATCAACAAAAACAGGTAAACACCACAATAAGTTTCATAGTGAAACTTGCAAAATACAAAAATAAAGAGATAATTCTGAAAGCAGCTAGGAATAAAAGGTCCTTACCCTACAAAAGTAGACACATAAGGTTAGCAGCAGACCTACCCACTGAAACTTAGCAGGCCAGAAGAGAGTGGCAGGAAATATTTGATGTGCTGAATGGGAAACATATGTAGCTAAGAATTCTTTATCCAGCAAGTCTGTCATTCAGAATAGAAGGAAAGATAAAGAGTTTCCCACACAAAAACTAAAGGAGTTTGTGACCACTGAACCAGCCCTACAAGACATTTTAAGGACGCTTCTCTGAGTGGAGGGAAAAAAAGAAAAAGAAGACCAAAGCATCAAAGACTACAAAGGACCAGAGAACATCACCAGAAACACCAATTCTACAGGTAACACAATGGCACTCAATTTGTATCTTTCAATAGTCACTCTGACTGTAAATGGACTAAATGCTCCAATCAAAAGACATACAGTATCAAAACAGATTAAAAAAGCATGACTCATCTATATGCTTCCTACAAGAGATTCATTTTAGACCTAAGGATACCTGCAGATTGAAGTGAGGGGATAGAGAACCCGCAATCATGCTAATGGATGTCAAAAGAGAGCTGGAGCAGCCATATTTATATCAGACAAGCTACACTTTAAAACAAAGACCACAACAAAAGATGAAGAAGGGTACTATACCATAATGAAGGGGTCTATCCATCAGTAAGATCTAAAAATTATATTTATGCCCCCAACTTGAAAGCACTCAAATATATAAATCAATTAATAACAAGCATAACAAAACTCAATGATAATAGTACCATAATAGTAGGGCACTTTAATACCCCACTTAAAGCAATGGACAGATAGCTAAGCAAAAAATCAACAAGGAAACAATGGCTTTGAAAGACACACTGGACCACATGGACTTAACAGATACATTCAGAACATTTTATCCCAAAGCAGTGGAATACATATTCTTCTCAAGTGCATGTGGAACATTCTCCAGAATAGATCACATACTGTGTCACACATCAACCCCCAACAGATACAAAAAGATCGAGATCATACCATGCATAGTTTCAGGTCATACTGCTAGGAAACTTGAAATCAACCACAAGAAAAGTTTGGAAACCTCTCAAATACATGGAGGTTAAAGGATATCCTACTAAAGAATGAATGGGTTAACCAGGAAAGTAAAGAAAAAACAAAAAATACATGGAAGCAAATGAAAATGGAAACACAACAGTCCAAACCCTTTGGCATGCAGCAAAGAGGAAAATTCACTGCAATTCAGGCCTATCTCAAGAAGCAAGAAAAGTCCCAAACATACAACCTAACCTTATACCTAAAGGAGTAGAAAAGAAACAGAAAATAAGCCTAAAGCTAGAAGAAGGGAAATAATAAAGATTAGAGCAGAAATAAATGTTAAAGAAACAAATAAGCAAAAAAAAAAACAAAAAAACAAAAAAACACCCCACAGTAAAACAGATCAATGAAACTAAATGCTGCTTTTTTGAAAGAATAAACAATGTTGATAAACCCTTAGCCAGAGTTTTCAAAAAGAAAAGAGAAAGGACTCAAATAGATAAAATTAAAATGAAAGAGGAGAGATCACAACCAACACCATGAAAATATAAATAATTATAAAAGAACACTATTAAAAGTTATATGCCAACAAACTAGGCAATCTGGAAGAAGTCAAGTTTTCACTCTTTGCATATGACATGATACTCTATGTGGAAAACCTGAACTACTCCACCAAAAAGCTGTTAGAACTGATACATGAATTCAGCAAAGTTGTAGGCTATAGAATCAACATACAGAAATTGCTTGCATTTCTATAAACCAATAATGAAGCAGTAGAAAGAGAAATCAAAGAGTTGATCCCATTTACAATTGCATCAAAAACTATAAGATACCTAGGAATAAATCTAACCAAAGAGATAAAAGATCTGTATGCTGAAAACTACATAAAGCTAATGAAAGAAATCAAAGAGGACATAAAGAAATGGAAAAACATTCCATGTTCATGGACCGGACAACTAAATATTGCTAAAATGTCTATATTACCCAAAGCAATCTACGTATTCAATGCAATCCCTATCAAAATAAAACCAGCATTCTTCACAGAGCTAGAACAAACAATCCCAAAATTTGTATGAAACCACAAGAACCCTGAATAGCCAAAGTAATGTTAAAAAAGAAAACCAAAGCTGGAGGTATCACAATTCTGGACTTCAAGCTGTGTAATCATCAAGACTGTATGATACTGGCACAAAAGCAAACACATAGTTCAGTGGAACGAATAGAGAACCCAGAAATAGACCCACAAATGTATGGCCAACAAATTTTCAACAAAGCAGAAAATAGTATCCAATGGAAAAAAAGACAGTCTCTTCAGTAAATGCTGATGGGAAAACTGTACAATAACATGCAGAAGAATGAAACTGGACTACTTACTTTCTTATACCATACACAAAAATAAACAAAATGGATGAAAGACCTAAATATGAGATAGTACCATCAAAATCCTACAGGGGAAAATAGGCAGCAACCTTTTTGACCTCAGCCACAGCAACCTCTTAGTAGACATGTCTCTGGAGGCAAGGGAAACAAAACCAAAAATGAACTACTGGGACCTAATCAAGATAAAAAGCTTCTGCACAGTGAAGGAAACAATCAATAAAACTAAAAAGTAAGCAACTGAATGGGAGAAGATATCTGCAAACAATATTATCTGGTTAAGAATCAGTATCCAAAATATCTATAAAGAACTTATCAAACTCAACACTCAAAAAAGAAAAAAACAAATAATCCAGGGATGCCTGGGTGGCTCAGTAGGCTAAGCATGAGCTCAGCTCATTATCTCACAGTTTGTGAGTTCCCGCCAGCATTGGGCTGTCTGCTGTCAGCACAGAGCCCACTTCAGGTCCTCTGTCTCCCTCTCTCTCTGCCCCTCCCCCACTTTCTCTCTCTGTCTCTCTCTCTTCCTCTATCTCTCTCTCTCTCTCAAAAATAAATACTAAAAACAAACAAAAACCCCAAATAATCCAGTGAAAAACTGGGCAGAAGACATGAATAGACACTTTTCCAAAGAAGACATCCAGATGGCCAACAGACACATAAAAAGATGCTCAATGTCAATCATCATCAGAGAAATACAAATCAAAACCACAATAAGGTGCCCCTTCACACCTGTCAGAATGGATAAAATTAATAACTCAGGAAACAACAGATATTGGCAAGGATGTGGAGAAAGGGGAACACTTTTGCACTGGTGGTGGGAATGCAAACTGGTGCAGTCACTCTAAAAAACAGTATGGAGGTTTCTAAAAAAATTACAATAGAACTACTTGGGGTGCCTGGGTGGCTCAGTCAAATGAGTGTCCAACTTCTGCTCAAGTCATGATCTCCTGGTTCATGAATTCAACCTGGGGCACTCATGGGATTCTCTCTCTCTCCCTCTTTCTCTCTGCCCCTCCCCAACTTGTGTGCTCGCTCACGCTCTCTCTCTCTCTCTCAAAATAAATAAATAAACTTTAAAAAATATAATCTCTTTGGGGATTCTTAATGATAGAGAACAAACTGAGGGTTGATAGAGGAGTTGGGTGTAAGGATGGGCAAAATGGGTAATGGGCATTAAGGAGGGCACTTGTTGGAGCTCAGGGTGCCTGAGTCTCAGTTAGTTAAGCAACTTAGGCTCTGATCATGATCTCAGTTTGTAGGTTTGAGCCCTACATTGGTCTCTGTACTGACAGCTCGGAGCCTAGAATCTGCTTTGGACTCTGTCTCCCTTTCTGTCTGCCCTTCCCCTGCTTGTGCTCTGTCGCAAAATAAATAAATAAATAAATAAACATTATAAAAAAAAAGGAGGAGGGCACTTGGGATGAGCACTGGATGTTATGTGGAAGTGTTGAATTACTGGGCTCTACTCCTGAAACCAATACTATACTGTATGTTAACTAACTTGAATTCAAGTTGAAATAATAATAATAATAATAATAATAATAAATTTTTAAAAATCTATTTTAGAATCATCTGGGGAAACTTTGAAATACAAAGCAATATGCATGTTATTACAAACATATATTTGTGTAAATTAATTATATATTTATACAAATGCTGCACGTGACACCAGATCAATTACACTGGAATCTCTGGGGGTGGTTACTAGGGGGCTGGTATTTACTTTTTTTACAAAACTCTTAGGGGACTCTAATTTATAGCTAAAACTAAGAACCTTGTTCCAGGTGAGAGTCATTGCTGTAGGAAACAGCCCTGGCTCTATAATTGGGTGACTATTCACCTCTCTCTCTACTGAGCCCCTTCAAAATGTAGAGAGGAAGCTGAAGAAAATAGTTTACATAGGCCCAGTTATCTGAGTGCAAAACATTCTGCTTACACGTAGTACCATTTCTGCCCCTCTGAGAGCTGAAATGATGGGACTAGTGAAAGAGCAGAAGCAGAAACAGCACCCAAGTGTCCATAAGTTTGAAATGTTTGAAATGCTAGCTTCGGGCTAGTTAGAGTTCTGCCTAGGTAAGACTCTCTTGAAACAGAGTTTGAGTGAGGTGCCCTGAATGAAGCCATCATTCCAAAGGGGCTCTGACTGGGACAGAACTGATGTGGGGATGGGGGTGGTATTTGTTCTGTTTATTAAAGCTCATATTAACCATGCATGATTATCTCCCTGTTTGACTCCCATTGGGCTGACAGCCACAATTAAATTCATTTTTCCCCTGTGGGTTATAAGGCCATGGCTTTCAGCCTGCAGAGCTTACCAGGGTTTCTGAGTTGCTTGTTATGAACTCCCATTGCTCTTGACAACTGAGATCTTTTGGAGTTCCAAGTCTGTCATCCAACATACCGGCCACCCTTCATTTATGTGACCAACAGGCTACCAATGTCCTCCAACTCATTACAAATTTTAAAAAATTCAACAGGTAGGGTGGTCAGCAGAGCCCTCCCCAAGGCCTCTAGCACTTCCTCTGCCATATTGACATTGACACCATTATCCAGCATTCCCTAATAAAATCTTTCTTGGGTATGATCTGTCATTACCACCATTCTCCAGCCTACCTTCTCCACCTTGGCCACAAAGATATCACAACAGATTTTACCTAAAGGCAAAATTACAAATATATTATGTCTAAAACAGTCCCCCTTTTGTACCAGTCTTCCAATAATGCCAAATAAGGAAACTAATCTGACATGGCTTACTTTTAGTGAACCCATGCTCATTTCTAGTGATCACCACTTTTTCTTCTAAGAATTCACAAATTATTCAAGGAAAAAAAAGCATCTTAGTAGTTAGCCCATAATGAAAGTCAAGCTTACCAGGTAGTAATTTACAGATTCTGCCTTCTTTGCTTTTTTGAAGAATTGTAGCATATCCTCCCTTCTCCACTCCTCAAACACTGTTCCTGTTCTGCAGAATTCTTCAAGATTACTGACAGTGGGTCAGCAGTCTTATCTGTATATTCTCTCAGTACCTTGGGTATCACTCCTGCCAGCCAAGAAACCTGAACTCCCCTGAAACAACTAAGTGCTCTCCTTACAACCCCCTTGCCTGGCTTGAGTTTCTGTCTCCATTTGCCAATGTTTGTAGCCTCTCCAGGCTGGGCTAGAAAAAAGTTATTCTCTTTGGTGGAAAAAAAAAAAATGGGAGTAAAATGGAACCCAATCCAGAGTCAGTGTCCTCTGCAGAGAACTCCATACTCCTGTCCCTTTACCTGAGGACAAAAAATTTCCAGACCCTGGAGGAAGCTTGTGCCTATCACGGGGGTTAAAGGGACCCTGTAGAAGGAGGCAACCAAACCCCCATCACATACCTCATCCACCAAGCAAAGTCATCACAAAGATGGAACTGATGGTAAAGGAAAGACACTGTCGCCTCAGTTCTCTTCAGAGGATGACAGCATCACCCAACTTGCTGTAGACACACTGGGAGTTGGGACTAGGGCCAGCTCTGCTTCCCAGTGGGCAGTTCCTGTCACCACACTCGTGGATGTGTATGGGGACAGGAGGAGGGTCCATATCTCTTAGGAGTGTGTCTATTAACAAATAAGTTGTGACAATGAATATTCATGACAGGATCCTTCAAACAGGTACAGGAGTAGTGGAAAGGGTTTACTGAAAATCAGTCTTGATTGTCTCTCAATTCCCCATACAGTCATCATTTGATCTCTTTAGCTAAACTTCCAAATGACTGATCTCATGAGTAGCTCTTTTGAATAGAAATTTTCAATTCTTGAGTTACAAGAAAAAGCAAATCCTTTTTTGAGATTTTTTTTCTTTGTTAGCATCTAGCAAAAATCAAATGTTTCCTACAAACTGTTCTGAGCACTTTACATTGATTCACTAATCACAACAATTCTGTGAAGCTGGAAATAGTCACATCTCCATTTTACAGAGGAGGAAACTAAAGCACAGAGACATTACATAACTTGGTCAAGTTGATACAGCTTGAAGGTAGTAACAGTAGTATTTGAACCCACATAGACTGACTGTAGGACACGTAGTTGTGGTAAACTGATTGCAAAAATGGGCCAATTTTCTACCCCGTTCTGATTCTATACTTGGAAGCCTGTCACCAATGTGAGAACAGCCCTGGCTAGCCTACCGGGATGAGAAACCACATGGAGCAGAGCCAAGTCATCCTAGCCAATGCCATCCTAGGCCAGGCAGCCCCCAGCCAAATCCCCAGCTGACCACAGATGCAGAAGTAAGCCCAGCCAAGATCCATAGAACCACCCTGAGACCCAACAGAGTTGTGAAAAATAATAAATGATTATGATTTTAAGCAACTAAGTTTGGGGGTGTTTTGCTACATACCAGTAGATAACTAATACACCAATGCATGACCACTACACCTCCATTTTCTTTCACTAGCTTCATCCGACTCAAGGATTCTCCTGGAATGGACAGCTTCAGCTATGAAAAGCCTTCCTCCAGACTCTCACCTTATCTCTCTTCATCCTTGTGCTGCCCCTGCCCTACCACTATGCCAACCTATGCAGGAAGTTTATAAACATTCCTCACCTTTACTCCCTAGTTCTTTCTGAGGTCAAGAGGAAACTAGGGAACTTCAAACCCTTTGTACTATTTCAAGCTTTTCCTTGTCTGTCCTCTTTGCCCATCTCACTATCACTTAGGAGTTAAGTTGGAATTAGCCAAAGTGAGTGGTGCCAAAATAATGAAAGCAGAGTAATGAGGGTAAAAGCATGGGTGGTACTGTACATCAACACGTCTCATTTCTCTGGCCTTTCCCTTCTCTCAGGATGGGCTTCTTACTCCACGTGGATGGGGAGTGGCAGGCAGTCCCTGAAGGCACACTCCTGCTTTGCCACCTGATCCCCAAATGAAACCTTGCAAAGCTGAACTCTTCCTGCCTGCCAGGATTCAGGGGGCAGCAAGCTGCACCTCCACAGGAACTACCAGCCCCAGCTGCTCAACTCAAATTAAAAAAGAGTTTGGAAACATGTTCCACAGAGTGGAAGCCTTCTGGGGCATTTCTTCTAGCTGCCTCCAGCTCCTGTGGTTCCCAAGGAAATGGAGAGGATCCTCCAGGGAGAGAAGGGGCACCCTAAAGCATCCTGAGGAATAGGGACCACAATCCAGTAAAATGGGACTGGAAAAATCCCAAAGAAATTCATAAAATATCTCAAAATATTCATAGAAGACTACTGTTTTTCTCCTGGAGTATTTCAAAACTTTTTTTTTCTGTTAGGCACTCAATAAATGATGCTAATTCTTCTAGCTCTTCTTGCTTTATGAGGGAAGCCGAGATTGTGAGGGTTCGTTGCTCCAAAGGCCAATAGCTAAGTGACCCGGGTTGGTGAAGAGAAACCAAAATTCCCCAGGGCAAATCTAGCCTTACTGTGCCATTAAACACCCAACCTCCTCACTCATTACACTTCAACAACAATAGTTTAGTTTTAATTTCTTTTCCGTATATTTCACAGCCCTAAGGGAAAATGTCCTGTGACAATGCTGTAATAGTAAGACAATTACTGGTGACTCAGGGCTCCCTGCTGCCTGTGCATCCCTCGCAGCTGAGGAGCAGGCTTCCCATGTAGGAACAATTTGCTTTGTGAATTAGTAAAGTCAGAATAAAAAGAACCTTTACCTTTAAAAAAATGATAGAAATTCAGATGAAATTTGATGAAAATTCAGCTCCAGGATTCTGTTTCAGAACAAGTGTCAATGGTAGGCATTGGGTCCCTGAGGAAACCTTTCAATTAAACTCACAACTGTTTCAATCTACCCTTTCTGAGCCCACCACCCACATCATCCAGGAACCCTGAGAGTATTTTTTTTTTAATTTCTCCTCCTTGTTCCTCTTTTCTTTGCTATCCAGCTTCTTCCCTTTTCACCTTAGACAATGATTAAAGGAAAGTACAGGAAAACTGTGTTCTTCTTGAGAGAGGGAAAAAACCCAACCCTGCCTTACAACTCAAGCACTCAAAACGAGCCTACCTCAGGGGCACCTGGGTGACTCAGTTAAGTATCTGATTCTGATTTTGGCTCAGGTCATGATCTCACAGTTTTTGAGTTCAAGTCCTACATCGGGCTCCGTGCTGATGGTATGGAGCCTGCTTGGGATTCTCACTCTTTCCCTCTCTCTCTGCCCCTCTTACTCTGTCTCTCTTTCAAAAATAAAGTAAAAATTAAAAAAAAAAAGCTTAATTCAAAGTGAATAGTTAGAGATGTCCTAGGTGAGAGGGCATAGGCATCTCCAAATACCTAACAGACTGTGCTCCAAAACACTTTGGTGAATGGGTAGATCAGAGCTTGGAAAGATTTTCCCATAAGCATAAAGTTCTAGAGACAGGCTAAGTCCTCAGACTCGACTATAAAACTATAGTTGGCCACCAGAGTCTAATAATGCACCCAAAGTGAGAACTCTGGGTGTTACATTGCCTCCTCTTGAATAAGCATTTAAAATAGTTTCCATGAGAGAATGCATGAAACGATGCCAGAAACAGATTTCCATTTACCCCCGAACCAAAGTGAGCTTTTCCTACTGAAAAAATAAGAGGAAGGTGAAGGGGGAGGAGATTCTGGCTATACCAGAAATAGCCCTGATGTGGCAGACGCAGGTTCTCCAAGGAGGGTAGGTTGGGACAGGAACGTCTGGGAACAATAGTGATAGCCTGAAATGCCTCTCCAGTTTTACGGAACCTATGTTCTACAGTTCTTTAGTTCAAATACTTCAATTCCAAATTGGGAACTAAAAGGCAATTGCTTAAAAGGGAGTTTGGAGAAGGAAGAGATTTTTGGTTTGGGGGTCATATATAAATCAATGAGCCATGGAAGACCTACGTTCACCTGTGATGACACTCCTGATTTCTGTTCCTCAGTTCTGCGGCGGACACAATCACTGATGCTAATGAGATTCTCTCGGGTTTATAGCGCCTGTTTAAATTGGGAGCAGGCAGAGGGATGTTGGATTATAAGCTTCTTAAAGATGGGGCTGTCCCTTTCGTTCTGTATACTCCAGTCCCCCTAGTACTTAATTCATAATTTATTGATAAATAAGTATAACTGAAGAGGGGCTTTAACTTTTCAAGGTATAGTTGGCCCTTGAACAACATGGATTTGAACTGCATGTGTCTACTTACATGCAAATTTTCTTTGATACACACAATACAGTACTGTAAATGTACTTTCTCTTCCTTATGATTTTCTTAATAACATTTCCTTTTCTCTTGCTTTATTGTAAGAATACATCATGCAACACATATAACATACAGAATATGTGTTCATCAACTGCTTATGTTACCTGTAAGGCTTCTGGTCAAAAGTAGGCTATTCATAGTTACATTTTGGGATACTCAAAAGGCAAACACAGATTTTCAACTGAGTGGAGGTTTGGCACCACTAACCCAGATGCTGTCCAAGAGTCAAAACATATGGACTTTGGAGTCAAAGTTCTCAGATTCAAACCACTTTTCTCCATAGGTGCATAGCCAAGGGTCTTTCTGCCTGGGTGTCTTGTTTTCTCCTCCAGAAAAAAGGGTGGTGAGAGTATCCACCTCAGGGTCACTGTAGGGATTGATGCATTTAGATCTGGGAAACATAGCACTGTGCCCGCCACATAGTTGGCACTCAATAAATCAAAGCTATTATTATTTTTCCATCATCATTTAGCTAGCTATCCTGTATTTTGCCCCAAATTAGTTTCTCAAGGAATTCAGAAAACATGAAAGTTGATGGCATAGCGAGCGGGTTGAAATGTGGCCCCCAAAAGACATGTCCACTTGGAACCTGACACTGTGACCTCATTTGAGATAAGGGGCTTTTGCAGATATAATTAAAACAAGGATCTTGAGATGAGATCATTCTGGATTAGGATGGGTTTTTCTAAAATCAATAGCAATGTTCTTATAGGACACGACAGAAAAGAACACACAGAGAGACAGGGAAGAAAGCCACATGAACATGGAGGCAGAGATCGGGATGATGCTGCCACAACCCAAAGAATACCAGAAATTACCAGAAATTACCAGAACTTGGAAGGGGCAAGGAGGGATTCTCCTCTAGAGCCTTCAGAGGGAGGATGGCTCTGCCAACATCTTGATATCAAACTTCTGGTCTCTAGAACAATATATCTATGTTACTTAAAGCCACCAAATTTGTGGTAATTTGCTGTGGCAGCCTTAGAAAACTAATGTACAGTTTGAGCACCGATTGGAACAACCTAAATTTGGTGACAAAAGCAAGCCCAAATGGAAATTGGAAATTACCAGGAGTTCTCCTTAATTGAGTGAACTGTAGGGAAACTTCTCTTCAGAAAGGCAAAATCACTGGCTTCAGGAACTGGAATGTTCAGCCATTCTGGCCCATCTGCTCCCAGACAAAGGCATTTCCGCTGGGAATCTTGAAAGCATTCTACATTTTTCCACAGGTATGAAGTAGCAGTACTATGCAATGTGTGGTAAGAGTCAACCTCTATCTGGTCCCAAATAAATGGGCAGGCAACACAGCTCTTAGTCCATGTCCAATAAACACACCCACATTGGTCCCCACTGCCTTCCTGACTCCCCTCTGTGGAGGTAAAAGGGGCCATAGCAAAAATTCCAAGCTAAGGAAAGATACCTAGTTGCCATCAGAGAAACTTAATTGTGTATTTCTCCTACCTCTATGGGTTCTTGTCATTACATCTATGAAATGGATCTCCTTTGGGGTGCCTGGGGGGCAAAGTCAGTTGAGCATCCAGCTTCGACTCAGGTCATGATCTCACAGTTTGTGGGTTTGAGCCCTGCCTCGGGCTCTGTGCTGACAGCTCAGAGCCTGGAGCCTGTCTTCAGATTCTATGTCTCCCTCTCTCTGACTCTCCCCTGCTCACGCTGTCTCTCTCTCTCTCAAATATAAATAAAAACATTTAAAAACTTTAAAAAATAATGAAGAAATGGATTTCCTTTTAAGTGAAAAAATATATATACATATCTAGGTCATCAGCAAGATCCTTCTAAACCTTTGACATTTTAAAGGAGTCCTCAGGAGAAAGTCATCAGAGAGATGTTGTCAAACCCGCTGATGCCCAAAAAAATGGTTTTCGTTCTTTTCTTCCTTTTTAACTCTTAAAGAAAAATAGCGCAGACAGAACAGTGACTGTCAGAGAGGGGTGACTTTTTTGGAGCAAAGGCGTTAGACAAGATGACACATGCTGACAGGTTCAGCAAATAGCAGATGCTGTCACAATCAGCAGATAATTTCTGTCTGTTTACAACGTAGGAAAGATTGTGAGTCATGCAGCATTTCAAAGACAAGTCACGATTACTCCATGTGTCATCTTCTGTTGTGAAGGTCAAAAGAAAGGAGAAGGTGCCTTGAGAAGAAACGGAGGCAGAGACGGGAAAAGCAAGGAGGCCTGTGTGCAGGCATGTCCACCACATCCAGGCAGGTCTTGCTTCACATTTCCTGCCAGTGTCCAGGGAACCTCAGTCACTGCCTGCTTTGCTGACATCTGAGGCTCTCATCTCAGAGATGTACATACATAGATGTTACCGGCACTTCATTCATTCCTAGGTCCTTTGTAACTTATCCAAGTTATGTCTTCCCTGACTCGGTAAAGGTTTTCTTTTCTTCCCTTACTTGGTACTTCACTCAATTTATTTCCAGTAAGGAAGGTTGCAGGGCAGAGATGAGTGAGGAGGGCCAAAGGAGGAAGCCACATACAGGGCTCTGGGTCCTAGAATACCCTGAAATGGACTTCACTGTTTAACTAAGGGAATTCCAGAACAGCAAATACACTCATAACCAAATAGGAAAAAAACTAGAAGCCAAATGGACAGATTTTTGTCATTACTTGTCATTGTCTCTTCTCCATCAGGAAAGAAAATGCTAAAAGAATGAGAGAACGAGAGAGAGAGAGAGAGAGAGAGAGAGAGAGAGCGCGAGCGAGCTTGCGCCCCATGAAACACACAGGTAAATAGTTTGAGTGACTAGTTAAAATATGTAAGTGCTTAATTTCTCCACTCTCCATCAAAGAGCTTTTCTGAGGAAATGTACATTTTTTGCACTCAAAATTAAGATAGTATGAACACACACACACACACATACACACTTGCTTGGTCAATCCGCAATACTTTATAAGAGCAATGCATAATTCTAATTGACAGGGTAATTTTTAAATTTTTAAAAAACATTTTTATGTTTATTTATTTTTGAGAGAAAGAGTGAGCATGAGTGGGAGAGGAACAGAGAGAGGGAGACAGAATCCGAAGCAGGCTCTAGGCTCTAGGCTGTCAGCACAGAGCCCTACGCAGGGCTCAAACCTACAAACCATGAGATCATGACCTGAGCCGAAGTCAGACACTCAACTGACTGAGCCACCCAGGTGCCCCTAATTTTTTTTAATGTTTATTTATTTTTGAGAGACAGTGACAGAGCACCAGCAAGGGAGGAGCAGAGAGAGACAGAGAATCAGAAACAGGCTCCAGTCACAAAGCTGCCAGCACAGAACCCAAAGCGAGGCTTAAACACTTAAACACATGAACAGGGAGATCATGACCTGAGCCAAAGCCGGATTCTTAACTGACTAAGCCACCCAGGGACCCCTGACAGGGTAATTTTTAAGTAAATAACTTGATGAGTATAAGATGTTGTGCAGTATATGCAAATATGCTACATTAAAAAAAATTTTTTTAACATTTATTTTTGAGAGACAGAGAGAGACAGAGCATGAGCAGGGGAGGGGCAGAGAAAGGGACACACAGAATCAGAAGCAGGCTCCAGGCTCTGAGCTGCCAGCACAAAGGCCAACGTGGGGCTCAAACCCATGAACTGTGAAATCCTGACCTGAGCCAAAGTCGGACACTCAACTGACTGAGCCACTCAGGCATCCCTATGCTACATTTAAAAAAACAAAAGCCCTCCATCTTTCCCAGCAGGAATGTCAAGGTGGCTGTTACGGATGGGGCAATGGCAAGTGTTCAGCACATGGAATCTCACGGAGGATCTGCTGACTGATGATTGTTGATCTGATTCATCACTTGTGCAGGAACCAAGAGATGGTAAAACGGCAGGAGATTACATTAGGAGAAAAAGAAAGCTGCAACCTATGTTAGGGGAAGAGTCCTTGTTTCCCCTAATCCTTGTCTAGCAATTATCCTGTTTCTGGGGTGCGCCCTTTCCGGAAGCAGGCAGTGGGGGGCGGGGGCTTGGTTATTTGTGTTTCGAAGATCTGGGAGCTTCTCCCAAGGTGGAAGAAGTGAAGTACTGAGATTATTAGAGACCAAAGACTTAGCTGGGCACAGAAGGAAGCTCAGAGGACTCACTGGAGATGAAGAGTTTATTTAAACACACACACACACACACACACACACACGCACACGCACGCACGCACCTTCTAAGCAGACTCATATTTATCACCCTATGAAATTTTTGAACAGGTGGTCTGTACACAAACACATACTTTAAAAAAGAAAAATACATATATACCCTAGTAGACGATTTCTTATCAGAAGCACATGTATCTTGCTAAGCAGAAGCCACACCTTAATTCTGATCTTTGGGAAATTATTGGCCACAGTAAACAAATGGTGAAAAGCTAATGATTTGTAAAAAATCAAAGCGTGTGCGTGCACACACACATACCCCAGACACCATTCTCATTTTCTGACATATTACTGCAAACAATAATGTTCTGGTCCTGCATTTTTATTTTGTCTTGAATGATCAACAGACTATTAATTTTAAAAGTCAGGTACTTTGTTCTTCCAATCGCCTGGAATTGTGTTTGTACTTCGGAATAGGCAAAAAGACCAATCCTGACATGGGTGGGAATCATTTTTGGAATAACGGTGGGTGGTGGTTCACATCTGGATTAGGTATAAAACGATAACATTATGATGATGAACACCACAGGCTTCATCTGCATTTAAATAGACCTAATCAGAAATGCAAATTGCAATCAGGAGAGATTTTTAAAGGCTGTGTGATTGTGCAGATAAGGAAAGGTTACCACTTGCATTGTTAAAGTAGTTAAGCAGCTCCAAGCCGGCCCAGAGCCTTCCTTTGAAAGAGAAATGTGGACGGTACAAATCTCTTAATCTGCAACCTGACCAGGACAGAGCTCCCTGATTTCTTCGTTTTTACGGTAACTAGAAGCTTAAGTGGCCAAACAGCAGTCCAATTCTGATGAAAGACAAACAACCAAACCTCTCATAAAATGAATGAATACATACAATAGAAAATATACTGGCATTTAAATACCCTCCAAACAGACCTCTTTCAGCACAATGTCCCATTGAGATGGAAATCAGGGGATGGAGAGTAAGTCATAACTGATTCACTTTGCTGATGTTTCTTAGTGTTGCTCTGAGTGGATACGAAAATATAATACACGTTTTTTATCCCCAAATTTTCCTGAATACTCGAGAAAGATTCCAATAAACAAGCAGAATGACCAGATGTGATTATATAATTAAAAAGAAAAAGTCAGCATTGAGAGAGATTATTTAATCCAAAATTGCATTTTTAGTCCTCTTGTGCAAATCACAATAAACCAAGATCGCAGGAAAATCAGAGTACTGAAAATATGCGATGGCTAGAACATCCATCCTCTTTCTTCCCCCACCCTCCTTTTTTTCTTCCAAAAGAAATACATTTTACAATCAGGCTTTCTTAGGTTTGGCCAGAAATTGTTTAGGAACTACTAGGTATTATCCCTCTTAACCAGCCTCTTTCACAAAGAACTAATGAGCCAAGAGCGCCCCCTTGTGTCCTACCTTGGAATCTTAAAAAGCGTTTTCACAGGATGCATGTCAAAGAGGGGAGGGTCTCCATCCCCCAGTTCAATAGCTGTGATCCCCAAGGACCAGACGTCACAGCGAGCGTCATAGGAAGAGTCATACTGCTGCTCACAAGCAATGACCTATCAGACAAAAACAAGACACATCAACCCCACTGCCACCTCCTATGTCCTAAAAGGCCCTCAGCCGATCTTAGCCGCGTTCTTAGTTCCCTTGGTTACACTGGTATCAAATTCCAGAGATAATAAGGTATGTGTTGTCTAGACCTTATTTGTGTGTGATGGGTTAATCATCTGGTATGTTCGTTAGCCTTTAAAAATGTGTCATTTCAGTACAATAAATATACACTGAACCCTTCAGGTACAAGTGTGAGGGAAGAACAGTGCAAGGAGAGACACGAGGGTGACCTCCTCACTGAGCCCGCCCTGTCGTCCCTTAAGGAAGGCTTTGTCTGCATTTTCACCTCACTGCCAGTGCTGAGTTCAACAACGAGGAACAGTTGTTCACGAAGATCCTTGTTTCCTGCCCAAAATCCCCAGGAGTGTGGCCAATTGAGCAGAAAGGTGTCGGAAGACTGCAAGACTGGTGTGGTTCACCTAAAATAGGAACCGCTCCCTCTCATCCCTTTTTTCTAAGAACATCTGCCCCCTCCTCAAACCCCAGCAACTGGTTTGTATTTCCGCAGCAGGTGCTGCTTCGGTGCCAGGCCTGACTGCGTACAAGAGCAGCAGATCCAGAAAATGCCCTGGGCTTGTCACTGGTTTGGGGACCATGGAACCCTGTGAAGAAATCTCTATCAACTCTTTGAGTCAAACATGAAAAGCCCCTCCACTCAGACTCAGAGGCTATCACCATGGGGGTGAAAGAAGGTTGGAGTAGGCAAAAGAAGGGAAGAACCAGGGGTCCCTATCTGATCCGAAATCTGCCTCCTCAGCCAAGGATGACCTTTGGCTGTGGACACGTAGGAAACTTTGAGAGTCTGAGGATGTACTGGTCCAAACAGCCTA